>NC_067168.1:37078989-37186489 GCF_903995435.1 Acomys russatus | reverse complement strand
CCTTCCTGCTGCCTCCCTCCACCCTGCCAAAAAATAGTTTGGTTTTACAGCAGCCAGATGTTCAGTGCTTCTGTCAATTTCTATGTATTGCATACTTTGAAGATGACTTTCCATACATATCAACTCTAAAACAGCATGGCTGTGTTCCTTCACCTCATGCTAGAGATGAGAAGGGAGGTCCCAGCAGGCTTGCACCTCTGACCTCTGCCACACTCCTTTGAACACACCTTTGCTGCTTCTGCTCCTGCAGTCATGCATCTTCCTGTATCCCTGTCCCTCAGTGTGGGCTGTGACTAGCTACCCAAGAGAAATCAGCAGAAATGGTACAGGGCTAATTACAAGACCAGGCCTCCAGGGACTGACGTACTTCTTTGAACCTGGTATCACATGAACTAGCCCAAACTGACCAGTTCAAGGACCAGGGACAAGTGTTCCCAGTATCCCAATGACCACGTCCCCATTATCAGAGCCAGGAAACAGCCAATCACCAGAAACAGAACAACACAATGAATGGCAGGTGAGTCCAGAACTATCCAGCTGATTCAGACGACTGGTGCTTAGAACTGGGAGCAGCACAGGTTTCTTGTGATAAGCCACTGAGTTTTGGGGGGTGGGTTTGTAATGCAGCAACAAGTAGCTGGAAGCCCATATAAGAGTTCTTTTTTGTGCATATAAACTATTTCCCATGCCATCACAGCAGACAAAACTTCTAGAACCTGAGGCTAAGGAAACTTGAAGGGCTCTGTCTCCCAGGTGGGTGAGTGCACAGACACCTCACGGCACGACTTTACCCAGAGCTGCCGTGCAGTTCCAGGGTCTTCAGCACTGCCCATTTCCTTCACTCAGGCCTAACTTTACAAATTCCAATAACGAGGGTTTCTAGAGCAACAGAAGGAGCCCCACAGAGAAACGGCTGTCTCACAGTGTCTGTTCAGTCATGAAAGGGAAACTGCAGGCATCTTTCCGTGACACCAGAGAAGCCGGACCCCAAGCATGGGGCGCAGAAGGAAAGAAAGCCATCTGCCAAACCCAGTGCAGCTGCTTTCAGCTGCAGACATGGATCCCCAAGAAGTCGGCTCCAGGATGTGTGAGTTTCTTGAGGCTCAGCCTGTGGTGGTAGACACTGTTGCTACCCACAGCATCCTCCTTCCTTTGCTGCCAGAAGGAGAGATCTACTCTACATAAAGGGCTGAAGCTGTCAGGCAGGAGTGCACTCTCAGATGACTGCAGAGATGAGGGACAGGTGACTTGCTACTGACCAGAAGAAGTATGAGGAAGTCCACTGGGGACTTTGGGTCTAAAGAGAGCTCCTAAAGAAGCACATGCCTGCCCTCACTCCTGTGTGGGATGCTGCTGAGAGTGGGGTGCTGGAGCTGCTGAAGCAGCTACTGTGTGGCTATAAAGGAGAATACTCTAATAAACTGCAGCTGACAAAGGGAAAGAAGAAAGTAAGATTGGGGCTGTGATGGTTTGTCCAGCCGCAAAAATCAATCAGGGAAATAAACAGGAGGGATCCTTGGCAGGGGATAGACCATGACACTCTACCTACCTATCAGCATGTGCCTACCACACAGCATGAAATAAAGGACAGCCATGCCTGCACTGACTGGGGAAGGAACAGGGCAGGGAGCTCTCCTCCTGTCAGGATAAACTCAGAAGTGGCACAGTCACTGACATCCTCACTGTGTCCTAGTCACCGATGTGGTAGTGGGGAAACCTTCCCATGAGGTCTGCCAAGGCTGGCAGTCACAGACATCCCTCACCCCTGGCATCTGGCCCCAGCTCCTTACCTTCCAGCACTGGTGCTTAGCATAATAGTCTCCTTGTGTAATCCACTCACCAGGAGTTGAGGTCTTAACAAACATGCTATCATCAAAGTCTAAAATGAAAGTGAAAAGCCAGTTTGTTTCTCCAGACAGTAGCCACTGACTTTACCTGTCTGGCCTAAACTGTATCCTCCCAAATTAATTTGTTGAATTCTTAATCTCTACTGCTTTAAAACAGGGCTTTATTTGGAGACAAGGCCTTTACACTGAAACCTTTAGAATGGGCCTTAATCCAGTCTCACTGGTATTCTTGGAAGGGACACACACACACACACACACACACACACACACACACACACACACACACACACACACACACACAGGTGTACCACATACAGGAAAGGCCATGTGAGGACACAGTGAGAAGGTGTTCTTCATCTGGAAGCCCAAGTGAGTCTTCAGAAGAAACTAATCCAGCCCACACCTTGATCTTGAACTTTTAGCTACTGGAATGTGAGGCAGTAACTTTGTTGCTTTATTGAAGGCAAATGCACTCATGCTGACCTTCTGGAATTCATCAAGATGTATTTTAGCACCAAGACAGGTTGGTGTAGGTTTCAGGAGGAGGAGGTGGAAGTGAGAAAAAGACATAATTTGCTTTTTAAATTCTGGTCTACTTTCCTTGTTTGTAGCTATGAAATAGAAGGCACACAGCAATTATTAATTTCTGCTTGAAAATCCAAAGCCATCTAGCTCTTAGCAAGCTTCCAGAGTTCAGCCTGGGTCAAGGTAATACAGTGAATGCCAAGACAATGTCAGCAAGCCAGACCAAAGCTAAAGGGACCAGAGATGTCTACACTAATGGGTCCCAACTAAAGAAGACGGGCAGCCATGTTCAGAAGGTATAAACCCAGGCTAGCCTCCCGGCCTGCTTCCCTTCTACTGCAGCAAGGACGGCAGATAGCCTTGAGTGCTGACTCTATGCTCCCGGTGGGGTTTACTCCCACAGCAAAGCTCCGTGCTACATATGAAGAGGACAAGGTGCCCAATGGGTGCGAGAGCATATTTGGGGATTAAAGTAAGAGTTACAGGATAAGTTGAAAACTATATACCAGGCCAATCCACTCCTTTAACTTTTAGTGTGGAGAGAAAGGCTCATGAAGAGAAAGTCGGGCCTGAACAAGGTCATGTTCAGACGGCAAGATCCTAGAGAAGAAGGGTTGTTTTGTTTTGTTTTAATTTTAAACCGTCAACTTTTCTCATCATTTTCTCCACAACAGTCGAGTTCTAGGAAGAGAACATTGGATCCCAGTCCCCAACTGAGCTATCAGCAATAACCAGAAATAGCTAGGCTATCAGCAAGCCTCTCCACAGTAAGCTGTGCTTCTTCCCCACCCCTTAGAGAAATTAACCATAGTCTGGAGGAACCAACTCATTAACTAGCTTTCAAGAAAGGAGGCAGTTTTCTTCTCCATAGAGGGAAGATTTTTTTCATAGTTATCTTACTCATCGAACTTCATTTTTTATTAGCTAGTCTTTGTAAATTATAATAATGAGAATATATGATAATTCTGTAACCCTCCTAATACTGCAGAGGCTCTAAAAGAAAAGAGAAATGACATCCACATCTACTCAACAAACCCACACCCAGACCTATGCAAAGGTAAGCAATGTAAAGTCAGCATCAGAGGCCTTGCAAGTGTGTATTTATGCATTTTCTTTCTCTAGACCCTCTCTGCATGGGGCCCTCAGACACTCATAGCCAGGAGTTTAATATATACAAATAACTACCTTGCTAGCTGAATTCCTGGTCCTTGTGCTGTAATATTCAGGACACAATCAATAGATTGTCTGAACTCCCACTGTGGTGGTTTGAATGAGAATGGCCCCTATTGGCTCATGTTTGAATATTTGATCCTCGGTTAATGGAATTATTTGGGAAGGATTAGGAGGTGTGGCCTTGTTGGAAGAGGTGTGACCTTATTGGAAGAGGTATGGGGCTGGGTTTTGAGGTTTTCAAAGCCCATGCCAAGGCCTCTTTCTCCTCTCCTCTCCTTTTCTCACCCTTCCCCACCCCTCTCCTCTCTTTCCTCTCTCTTCTCTCTGCCTGTGGACCAGGATGTAAAGCTCTCAGCTACTGCACCAGCACCATGCCTGTCTGCTTCCCACCATGATGATCACTGACTAATCCTTTAAAGCTGTAAGCAAGCCCCCAATTAAATGCTTTTTTAAAAAAATAAAAGTTCCTTCAATCATAGCGTCTCTTCACAGCAATAGAGCAGTAACTAGGATACTCATCAACGTAATTCTTAATGTACCAGTGTGGGAAATGAGTTTGGTTTGACAGCTATAGGCATTCACACAGATTCCATATGCATACACACATACAAATGTACATATAAATGTTTTATTCTGCTGTATGCTGATATAAACATATAACCTTTACATTTGTATCAATACAGAGTCCTTTGAAATCGGACCATTCCACGCCGCCTTATGTTTTTCTTGTTTTATATAGCACATCATGAATATCTCTCCATATCAATAAATAAAAAGTCACCTTAGTCTTTTTAGTGATTGCACGGTATTTTAGCCTTTCCTGTGCCGATGCTTAGGCTACTTTCTTTTTCTTGTTATTACAACCAGAGTTATGTAATATTCACTTTAATAGGCCATTTCAAACAAGCTTCCCAAAAGCTATACTAACTTGTACTACACTGCTGTGACCTAGTTCCTGCAACTCTATCCAAAACATTCATTTTTAAAGTACAAATAATAGATCTTCCCTAAAGTATGGAACTCTGCCAAATGCACCACAAACACTCTTTCTCAGATGTCTTAATATAAATAAGTTAAAATGCTTTATCTGAGAAAATCATGGAGGAGGTACAATTAAACAAAACAAGTGCCACACCCAGGCTGGAAGCACGGGTCCATGGGACAGCGCTTGCCTCACGTGCATAGGGGTCTGGACTCAATCTTCAGCACTAGAAAACACAAAACATCCAAAAACTATGCCCTTTCAAATGACCATCAGAACAGTAGAGAGACACATTTTTCCTCCAACAGCAAGCATATTTTTAATGCAATCTTACCTTTATTTTCATCTGTCTTTACAACTTGGACAAAATCTCTCCTAATGAAATATTTGAAAGCAGGAGCCCGTTTCTCTAGGTTTTCATCGAAGATCCAGAGGTTGACCCGAGCCCGGGTGATGGCTGTGTACAGCTGCTTCAGCTCTCCATTGAGGAGCTGGGGATAAGGGTGAGGGCACAGCAATGAGCCTTGTGTCCCAGGGACAAGGTGAGTATGCTTGAAGGGCCTTACTCTGATTTGAAAAAGATAGAAAAACTAATCTAATTTTTAATTTAATTTTACTTATTATTTGTATGTGTGTTGTACGCACATGTGTGGGCACATGCCTTCTCCTTGAATGTGAATTTTAGGGACTGAGCTCAGGTATTCACGGCTACCTGGCAAGCATTTTGTCCACTGCGCATTCTCACTGGCCCACAAAAAAAGTTAAGTTTTAGAGCCGGAGAAGTGGTTCTGCAGTTAGGAACACAAGCTGCTCTTACAGAGAGCTGAACCATGTGAGTCACATAAGTTCCCAGCAGGTAGCTCATGAATGACTATAGCTCCAGCAGACCCAGTATCCTCTTCCAACCTCCATAGGAACCCAAACACAAATAAATAAATAATAAAATAAACTTTCTAAAATTAAGTGTTAAAGAATTACTGCAAACTTTGATAAGGACACCAGGACCTCACAATTGCTGTGACTTGGTTTTTAAAAATGAAGACACTCATACCTTGCATAGCAACTGTCATTACTACTAAACTACTTGAGCCACATTCTGTGATTTCATCAAATTTTCTGAATAATGTTTACTTCCAGAAGAACTAAATGAATGAAAGGCACTTCCACCTCCATCAGGTCCAGTGCTCTACAGAGAGGGAGGAGGCAACTAACACCACCTTTCCTTCCCCAGGCTCACTGCTAGCTGCAAGGCTCCAATTTTCAGCGCCTCTTCTCTCTGAGCCTTATTTGCGCATTTCGTATTAAATCACTGGGTAGACAAATTGCAGATACTCACCTTGTACATTTCTGGGTTCACCATAAGGGACCGAGCCTGAGAGGAGCTTGGTTTCTCCAAGGGAACCTCAACCAATGGCCAGTGCTCCTCTCTGGAGTCAGATGATGGTATGAACGAGGAAATGATCTTCCACTCTTTGTATGCCTACACAATAACAACAACAACAAGCTGAAGAACAACAGAATTTGCTTTTGAAGTCCCTCCCAAGTGTCATGGAGAACTGAGCCTTACCCAGAGGTGTGGAGCCTTCAACACAAGCTGTATAGAGGGATATATTCCATGGCCTCAGAACAGGTGGGAGGAGATAAGGTTACACAGGCAGGGGTTAAAGAAGCTACCATGAAAATATACCAACACTTGGATAAGGTGGTTTAGAAGCCAGATGTAGGTACCCAATATGGGCAAGAAAGAATGCTAAGGGCCCAGGGTGTTATGGTAATTCAAAGAATGTCAGCCAACAGTGTGGACAGAAGGAACCTTACTCCTTCTCACTATGTGGTTAAAAAAATGCCACATAGGGACAATATTTAAGAACAGGTGACAGAATTATCTAAATTAATCAACTAAGAATGGAAAAAATCAGATGCTGTATGCTACATGATATAAAGTCACAAGACATATTCATTAATAGCTAATTTTTTTCATTTACCAATTATCTGATCTTGGACACAATGTTCTTAATAGTAATAGGACAAATCAAATTTGTTGGTAAAGAAAAGGAGATAATCAATGTTGAGAGTACAGTACTTGCTTTTAATTCATTCTTTCCTTTACCCAAACACCCAAAAAGCTAAGGTGGTTACATGACTAAGGAATGGAAATTTTTCCTCTAAGCAGTGGTTCTCAGCCTGTGAGTTGCAACCCTTTTGGGGAGGTCAAGCAGCCCTTTCACAGAGGTCACCTAAGACCAACAAAAAACACATTTACTTACATTATGATTCATAACAGTAGAAAATTATAGTTATGAAGCAGTCACAAAAACTACTAATTTTATGGTTGGGAGTCACCACAATATGGGGAACTGTATCAAAGGGTTGCAGCATTAGGAAGGTTTAGAATCACTGCAAAGGGTTAGATTTGCATGTTACATGGTCTCTCATTGGTCAACCTGCCACAGTGCTAAAGCAACCACAGATGACATGTGAATGAACAAAGACGGCAAATTCCAATAAAGCTACTGGTCAATACTAAATTGAGTTTCATATAATTTCCATGTGCCATGAGATATTATTCTTCTTTGAGTTTTTCTAACTATTCAAAAATATAAAATCCATTCTTAGTGCCAAGATACAGGAAACAGCCAGTGGGCTGGAATTGGTCAGCAGGCTTCTGAATTGGTTTCTGGCCCCAGCAAGGCTGAACTGCCCAGGCTCCATGTGGTACTTAAAATGTGAAATTCCTAGGAGTCTCAGATTTCACACTTCACTGTGTCATCTAAGTGTAGCCATTTTGTTCTCTTTTCATAAGGTGATGCAACTTGACACCTTTGTAGTGTTTAAGGATTCCCAAACCATGAAGTGGACAGAGCTGATAGATGTCTGCGTTAAGTTATTAAGCTTAACTACATGGTTAAACTAAGTTAAATGCCTAAAAAACTGTCTAATAAGCAGGGCTGGTTGTGTTACTATAAAAATTTATTACGAGTTCATTACCATACTCTGGAAAATGATGTCAAACCATAGGTGAAGTCACTTGAATAGTTGAAAGGTTTAGAAAAACTCTTGAGGACACACTCATGAGGTCCTCTTGCAAAGCTACTTAGGCAAGCAGATCAAGGAAAACAGGTAAAAATGCTGACATTCAAGAGGACCCTCCTGGCAGGCAAAGAAGCAAAATGGCTGTCAAAGAAGCCAGAAAAGCATGATGTATTTTAAACTGCTGGGAGAGAAGCAAATTTGCTCAGACTGTTTGTGGCTACCTATTTCCAGGAAGCAAACTTTTTTTCAAGACAGAGACTTGAAGAGGCTAGTGTTTATTGCAAGGATATCAGATCTGTAGCACTTGCAGCCATGAAAGAAGCGGCTTCTTTCAAGCAAAAGGCCTAGATTCCATTAGCAAGTCTCCCACAAAGTTTGTAGTTTTCAAAGGGTTCCCCCATCCCTCTAAAACATGAGTGTGAAAGAAAGAATGCCCTCAACTCCGAATGTAAATAGCAATCACTCTTCTAAATTCCCAAGGAGGACAGTTTAGGGAAAGAGTAACTTCTCTCCTAAGATAAAGAAATATCCTATAAGGGTCTGATGTAACCATTCCTTGGTGGTCCTCCCCACTCTGAAGACAGCCTGGTAATCATGTGATTGAACAGGAAAAATCCATCTAGAGAGAAGAATCCAGTGTCCACCCATCCCCATGCACACCCAGGCCTAAATGCTCGCCCAGGCCTAAATGCCAGGTGTTCCTAGACAGTGTCTGACTGGGACACTAACAGGAACAAAGACAGATGACCTCCACTGTCCCCCACATCAAACATCAATAACTGTTCAGCAACCTTTATCTAGCCACCTCTAAAGAAACCCTAAATTCCAGACCACAGGGAGTGGGGAGGTTTGATCTGCCTTCCCTCTCTTTTTTTTTTTTTAATGCATTTCCTCTCCTTTTCTTGTAACATTTTTCTGGTCTGGAAATTATAAAGGATAAATTGGGGGCAAACTTTGCGCCAGGGAATGCACAATTGCATTACACCAGGAAGCACCATATCAAACATAGTCATTTAGAGATCTCATTATGTACATGGGATAAAGCAGATGTTACCAACAGATTCAGCTTAGGTGTTTGTTGCTTTTGTGTTTCTGAATTCTACACAATCTGAGTCATCAATGGGAGGACAGGGAGAAGCCTGTGCCATTCCCAGGATCAGGTGAAAAGAGTAACTGATTTGTCTTTCAAAAGCAAAACTCCCCAACATAGATCCTTAAATCTTTGACCTTCGACTTTATCACTGGCATGTGCATACAAATGGTGCTTAATAAAGGACAGGAACAACAAAGTCTTACCCCTTTCTCTTTCAGGAGAGCCTCAGTCCAACCATGACCAGTGGATGTGTTATTAGGGAAAAAAAGTTAGACCTCAGAGATGAAAAATGGTAGCAGGGTTAATGAGCATGCATCTGCTTTTATTAACAAACCCACCAGGAAGGGGTGGACACGAGAAAGGGCAACGATATATTTATTCACTGTGAAAGGTTCTGGAAGCCAGTTCACACGTGAAAAGGAAAGGAGGACAAAGGGAAAAGTGTTTAGCACTCAAAGCATTTGGGTTTTCTTCAGATTCTGCTACAAATATTTTAACTACAGACAACTTACTTAAATCCAGTAACTTTTGGCTTTATCTATAGAACAAAAGTAATAAAAGCACTTAGGCGTCAGAGCATTGGTGAGATGAGACACTGCATTCAAAGCGTTCTTTATAAACTGTGAGGCACCCATTGCAGTATCAGATATAAATATTATTAAATCAAATATGACATTTAGAAATTATCAGAAAAATGTAAGGAAGAATTCTATTTCAAGGGTCAGATCACGGTTAGATTTTAAGGTATCAAAGCTAAAACGGTGCTCCAACTTTAGAACAGCCTCTTCAAGCTTGCAACAGAAAATCTGCAACAGGGACAGAGCACAGCCAGCTGCAGCAAAAAGAGACCCAGAACAGCCAGCCTGGGTCCCCATCAAAGACAAGTTAGTGAACGGAAACCTGTGGCTAGAAGCCATGGGCAATGGTCCTGATTTAGTGGTTCCCTTAACAGTAATTTGGAGATTAAAAAAGAAAATGACAAGGACTCAGGAACCACATTAAGCAATGGCTGGCACAGAAGTCACTGGGGAGGAGTCCAGGAACCCTGGCTACTGTGGTCCACAAGTGTGAAGCTGTGGGAGAGAAGCCAGCCAGAGCGAGCTGGAGACCACATATTGCCTGGTCCCGCAGACTGTCTCCCAGGGGTTGTCTATCACCTGACTTTGCCAGCTCTGTCCTCACAGGTGGACATTGCTAACCCTGCCATCATGTATGGCTCTCCTTAGAACTCGCTCCAACTTAAGGCATCCCTGGGAGCCAATGATAACAGCACCTAATGAAAACTGGCCCTTGAGTGCTGGTCATTCAGAAAACATGAATACAAGAGAGCCATGGATGTGTACAGGGGAAGTAGCCCATGACACACTGTGGAACCACCCAAAGCTATTCTCAAGCCCCCACCGACTCACAAACCCCAACACTAAGTGCACAGTGCTCTACAACACACATGGGCTCCTGTGACAAACTCTTAACCTCAGCTCCAAACTGTCTTCCACAGAGCAGAAGTTCTGCGCAGGTAATAGACCTGGGCTGTGTGAAAAGAATTCTGTGACATACCTCAGAATCAGTAAAAAAGTTGTAAAGGAGGACATCGTCAAATTCCAATCCTTTGGCCTCATAAACAGTTAGTACAAGTGCTAACCCCAGCTCTTCTGGAATTTTCTCCTTTGCCATTTCATTGGCAACAAGAATCACCTAAAGTAGAATAAACCCAAACAATATCAGATTCTACAAAGACAAATAAAGGAAAGTTTTATCTCTTTCTCTGGGAAACAAGTGCTGGGTTTAAAGAGAAATGGCCAGAGTTGAGTTAGTCAGCCAGAACTGGGAAGACAGTGCCAGTCAATGGCCTCTCTCAAGCACACACCCACTCTGTATCAAGAGCTACTGAATCCTGCTCAGTAACTCAGCTTCATCTCCTTCTTCCTCATGACTGCAACTTCAAATTAAGTTATTTCAGAACATACAATCCCAAGAAGCTTACCTGGTGGGCACCAAATTCAATAGGCTGGGTTTTCCTTTTGTTCCCTCGAAGCAAAATTGCCAAGTCGCTTACACTACAAGAGTCCAAGAGCGTTGGCTTGGGACCATGAAAAAGTCCAGAATCTCTTGGAAGCCGATCAAAAGACTCTGGGAAGTAGAACTGAAGTAAGTCCACCACTCCAGATGCAAGATTGAGGATTCCTGGGTGAAACAGAAAGCATCTGTCAGATACTACGCAGCATGGCTGAGGTTGTGGTTATTTGGTTTTCTTTTCCACAGGGGAGTCAGTATACATCACTGACCCTGGCAGTATACTTCATTTCAAGGTGGTATCCAGTTCCCACTTGGTTAACAATGTGTTCTTAACCCATTTTCACTCTGGGTGTAGTGGATGAAGGCAAAATGTGTTGCTCTACCGAGAGGGTTTATGGGCCTTCGATCACAACTTCAATGATAACAGAGAGATCACTGCCTAAAGAACTCAAGGCAGACACGTCACTACAAACTGCAGATACTGGAATGTACATATAGATATGGTAAGAATATGATAAGAAATACAGAAGCACTGTCTCTTCTCATTGGTCCTCACAACACTGGAAGCAACATTACCATGGTAACAGCATGAATAATTGGAGCGATAACCAAGGCCTCTATCATCCTTTTCCTCCGAGTTACCCAGCTGATATAAGACTATACAAAGGAAAACCGTAAGAGCCAGAGAACAGACTTTGCAAAAAGCCTTTTTTCTCCCAGGCCTCATTTCTTATGTTCTGAAGCAATACTTACTAAAGCCTGGGCTATAATAGTTACCCTCATAAAAATCACTCCATGAAATCCTTACAAGAACCCGATGGACCAGATGAAACAATGGAGATGTTACTAATGGACTCCACCACCTGAGAAGTAACTAAACTCCTCCAAGTGATGGGATCTCAAGTTACAGTGAATACCTATCTTCCTGGGTCTCTCCAGTTCCTTTAGACACCATCTGTCATTTGCCTAACACCAGAGAGAGCACAGTTATCAAAGCAGACCCCGTGAAATTGCATGTGTTATCACAACTGTTATCAAATGATAAAGACAAAATATATTATCTAATTCTTTAATTATTACACATTTCCAATATAGAGTGATCATGAATGTAATTAGCAACCACTGTTCCTAAGAAAATCCGGTGCCACTGTGGTTCCCTGTTAGCTAAGAGCTAGCAAGGACCAAAGATTTACCTGATGGGGAAGTTCTAAAAGGGCATAAAGTACTGTGGTGAACAACTGGAATTCACTTTAATATCATCTAGGAAACTGGATGTGAGACACACACACACACACACACACACACACACACACACACACACACACACTACACTTGGATACATATTTAGTAAATCTTGGTAAGTTATACAAAATGGCCACATGTGGGATCTTTGGACTCACATGAGATGTCCATAACAGGCAACTCCATAGAAACAGAAAGATGAGGTCCTCTACACACACATCTGCACACCCACACATGTGTACCAATACACTTGTAGGCATGCTTACACACGTACACAACACAGGGATACATGAAGATTGCAAAAGGAAAAAAAAGTGTTCAGAGTATATTGTCTCCCAGTTGGCTTCTCTGAGAGAAAAGCTGTTTTCGGGACTGATGAATTATTAACCAAATATTACTTACTCTAAGTGAATAAAGTGGGCCCACCTTTTCCTGATGGCACTGGACAAGTGTTAAACACTGTTTAAATGCTGTTAAAGTCATTATTGGAGTCAATAATAAGTCCTTTTTTTTATTATCTTGTTGAGACAGGATCTCACTATGTAGCTCTTGCTAATCTGGAACTCACTATGGAAATCAGGCTGGTCTTGAACTCACAGGGATCTGCCTGCCTCTGCCTGCAGAGTGCTGGAATTAAAGGTGTGTACCACCACACCCAGTATTAATAAGTTCTTTAATGTCTTATAAATAAGCAAAGAACTTGGGAGGTGGGGCAATTCCATGCCCTAACTGTTGGACTCTCCCTTGCTGCCCTGGCCACCTTGAGCAAAAGGACTGTCAGTCAAACAGCCAGTGGAATTACCCTTATGCCAGCACCAGCTATTCTGAATTCCATGAATGCCTTGAAAAAACAGTGCAATGATGGTAGCTGACTGGCCCGGCTCCTGAAGGCACAACTCAGTCAGGACTCTTTCAAACAGTTTCTCTAGGAGACTTTGTTGTCACAAGGCTCAATAAACTCTAGATGCCCCTGCAACCACTTCTCACTTCTTCCAGAGGAAGAGAAATTCCACTAGTGACCCAGAGAAGGGACCAGCACTAAAGGGACCGCCTTTGTTTGCAAACACCCTTCTCTGGCCACATAAGCAGGCTATTTGGCTAAAGCTGCTGAGAGACATCTTCCTGCGTAGCTTCCCTCTCCTGGTGTCACAATATTAGGCACAAATAAAGGCTTGTAGAAGTGAAAGGCCTTTTCTCTTTTACTTTGCATCAGACTGGGCTGGTAACATGAAGAAAGAAGAAGGCAGTCGGTCAAGGCAGCAAAGAGGCCATGATAGCATAGGAACAGAGTGCCATGAAAGCAGCGACAGGAGAGAGGCCATAATGGTAAAGGCTGCAGCAGTTGAACAGCTGGCAGACAGCTGACCAGTGAAGAACAGGCACTGAGTTCAGCAGAGCAGCCAGGGCACGTGGGATGGAGTAAGCAGAAGAGGCGGCAGCAGGAGAAAGTCCATCCAAAGAGCCAAAGATACACTGTAGACCCAGATGGCTGGAAGGGTTCCAACAAGCTGTCAAACTTTTAGAGCCAATGGTTTCAGGGACCCAAGGCCTGGGAATTATAACATTGGCCCTGTCAAGAGCTAAGGAGTTCTGATACCTAAGCCTACCTGGAAACTGAAACCCCAAACATTGCCAAGGGTAAAGAATTCCTGACTTTCAGCCATGTTCCCTGAACAGTGTTAACACCAACAGACATGCTAATGTGGAAGGGAGAACTGGAGCCCTACCACTAGTGCTGGACTGCTGAGTGAGGAGAAAGTAGTCTTTCTCAGAGATAAGCCCCTACTCGATTATCCAATACCAAGGGGTCAGCTCTGAAAACATACACATGCAAACAACAGACTGAGGAGATATATATATGTGTGTGTGTGTGTGTGTGTGTGTGTGTGTGTGTGTGTGTGTGTATAGAGAGAGAGAGAGAGTGTGTGTAAAACAATAATAATGAAAGAAAAAGAGGCCATGAATTTGAGAGGGAGAAGGGGTTCATGGGAGGGTCTGGGAGAATATAATTAAGGGTAAATGGTATCCTTATATTTTAATTTTTTTAAATTTCAGATTAAAAGAAGAAAGAAATTAATTCTGACTTCTCAGGCCCACACAAGAGCTGTAGCACTTGTAGAGCTAACGGTCCTATTAGCTAATGCCTGCAGGACTTCTGCGCCAGTCAGCAGCGCCATCTGCTGCTGCTCCTGCCTGCTGTCACTTCCTACTACTGTAAGATGCTGAGACACGAAAGCTGCTGAAGATGACCCACAAGGAGCTCCTGGTCATCAACACTTTCTATCAGGTTAGAGCCAATGGAGCCTGGCCAGATGACTGGTGCTCCTACAAAGGAGTGTTAGTTAGCAAAGGTTTCCGCAACACTTTAAATGCTCCCCTGAAATGTCTCTGCATTATGGAAACTCGAAGAAACACAGTCACTTAAGATTCATGTCTATCAAACCACACTTTCAATGATGATCTATTTACAGACGAGTGGTGGCAAAAACCCTAAGTTCTCTTCTGTGAGCATATTTAGTAACAAACTAATATGTTCTTATGAGTTCTTACTTCTGATAAGACACCACCCAAGGCCAATGCTCCAGCCCCTCCCCAGCAGGTGAGTCTAAGGTCTGAGGTACCTGAGTGAGATCTGTAATTCTGATACAGCTGGTGGATCCTCTTGGGCTTTCGGACAGCACACTGCTTGTCTACTGTGTTTCTGCTGGCATAGTGGAACAGAGAGAGCAGGTCACTGAAGCGGAAGGCCACACCCTTCATGATGCTTTGGGCAGTGTCTCCAGTGAGGAACATGGCATTGGGGTCGTTGATGCATTTCATCAGCAATGCTAGCTCTGCTTGGGTGAAGTCCTGAATCTCATCACCATAGAGCTCATGGATGGACCAGGGGAGTACCCTGAGCTTCGACAGCCTCCAGGAGAGGTTGTACAGGACATCTTCTTCATCAAAATACCCTTTCTGGGACCTGATCTGCTGATACAGGCAGAAGAGGCTGTAGATCTCACTCCGATCTTCCTTGAAATTGGGGGATCGTTTCCTCCCCAATTTCTTATAGGCTTCTTCAGTCAGTCTCCCATGAGGACAACTAAGAGCCTCAAAAGAACCCTTCAGGAATGACTTTATCTCTTTCCAAATCAGTGCTGGGTTGTAAGAACTTCTCCCTTTGATCATTTTGGGCCATATCTCATTGGTGAACACCTCAAATGTCACATATACCCGGGGATCACTATCACCTGCATGTGCTTCTGTAGCTTTCTCCTCCTCACTATAGCTCCCATCAGCCTCAATCTCGTCATCATCTTCTTCCCAGCTGGGGATGCTAAACTCTTCCTGAGTGGACCACCCTACAATGGTTCTTTTTAAGCTTCCATCTTCATTTCTCAGAAAAAATGGTTTTGGCAGAGAGGCGTCGAGAAGGAGGAGAAGCTGTTTGGAAGTGACGAACAAAGGGAAGTTCTCATCCCTCAGGTCCTGGAGTTTGTGGACACTGGGGCCCAGTGGCTTGTAGTGACTGGTGGCCTTGGTAGACTTGGAGAGCTCAATAAAATTCCTTTGCACCTCCTGGCACAGGACATGGTTCTTGGTCACAAAGATCTGGTGTAGATGCTCCAGCTGGTGTGGCTGTTCTGGCATAGATCCTTCTGCTCCTTGGCCGTCCCCTGCTGGCTCCACTGTGGCTCCTCCTGCACAGACGTCACTCTCCTGCTCCTCATCTATACTATCTGCTGTCTCCAGTCTTATGGAGACCTCCTCTTCCTCCTCTTCTTCCTCCCGACCGGGACCTTCTTTCCCTGGTTCTACTTCCAACCTTCTCTTTGGCAAGATCTGTTTGGACAGCAATGGGCTTCCTGCCTGCTCAGCTTTCTCCCAGTAAACATGGAATTTCTTCCAAAGCCTGTACAAGCAACAAGTTGTTTTCCCAGTGCCACTTCGCCCAATGAGGATGATGGGCTCCAGGGGCCTAGGGTTGAGGTCAATCACAGCGTACTCAAGCTCACCCACTCGGAATGGATACTCCACCGTTGCTGTCATGTCATTGAGGATGTTCAAGGCCATGTTTGTGCTGAAGCTGTGGAACTTCATGATGCTGTACTCCGTCTCCACAGCACTGGCTGGGGGAAAGTACTCAGGATCCACTTGCTCTGTGCTCTTCTTGGCCTCTGTATCTTCCACATAGCAGCGGGGTATTCGCTTCTGGATTTTCATGTTGGCTGACACCTGCCCTTTGTTGATACCCTTCAGCTTCTTTCGAAGGACACAGGACAAGCCTCGGGTGTAGGCGCTGCAGATGGCCACGATGGAATCTGACAGCTTGCAGTGATCTAAGACAATGTCCCAGATGCGGATGATTTCTGTATAGACTCGCCCTGATCTTTCCAGGGAGTACGAGTTCCGCTCCATACCCATAATTTTCTCAGAGTTCTCACTGCACCGAGCAGAGAAGTCAATGGCCAGCTCCCACAGCATCCTGGCGCCTTTGTCCAGCTTCGCTTCGAAGAGCTGGATGTTTCCTTTTGAGTGCTTCAGCCGCTTCTGCAAGCCCTGGGTCCACTCGCCATTCCCCAGCTGCTGGATGGCAAGGATTATTTTCTTCTTTATTACTTTGGTCACAACCTTACTGGACAGCTTCTTCAGCATTTCTGAAGTGCACTCAATTTCCCAGGTCATGTTATCGAAGTCCTGCAGACAGCCCTGAATCTCCTGCATGGTCCAGTTGTCCTGACTCTCACTGGCCACTCCCAACCCATTAGCAACAGGAACAAGCTGTGAGGCCCCTGGACCTGCCTGAGCATGCCCATCCCCAGTCTCAGAGGCAATAGGGTTGTTTCTCCTGTAGCCAGCACTCCCCACACTCTGGGCCCTCTGGAGTTTATCTTTCTTTCCTTCTGTGCCAGCTGCTACCTTGAGAGACCCTCGTTGGGGATAGTTGTCTGGAAGAGACACATCTAGCTCAACCTGCTGGATCAGAACTGTTATGTCTTGCACAAGGCGGTCTCTCAACGAACGTGTCCTGGTGGCTTCAGGCTCCTGCCTGGTGACCTGAACATCAGGAAGAATCTCCGTGACCCCCTTGGAAAGGGTTTTGTCAGTGGCACCACTTGGCAGAGACTTGAAGGAAGTCTGGGACTTGAGCTGAGACATATGGCCAGGGGCAGAAGGCCTAGAGAGCCTCCCGAGGTGGGCCGCAGGGTCTTGTCGGTTCTTCCGCCTGCTCTCTGTCAGCGCTTTGTTCCAAGCCAAAAGCAGAGCATCATTCTTCTTAATCCGATGCCTGACACCTTTGCCTGCCTTGTTCTTCAGGTTGAAGTTGATGTCAAACTTCACCAGCAGGTCTATCAGCTTCCTCATGCGCTTCAGCATGCCCTTCTGGAAGAGGAGGTGCATCAATGTGTTCCCGTTGCTATCCTGGACGTTAGGATTAAGGTAGTAAAATTCAGTAGGGTTGGACAAAAATAAGTCCAACAGGTGGCTGAGGAAGTTAAAGCCAATGTCAGCTGAAAGACACAAACAGAATCCTGTGAGTGTAAAGCCATTATTCCCAGGGGACAGCACTAGGTATAAAAGCAGTGCCAGTTTGAACAATCACACAACACTGATCTTCTCCAAAGATGTGATACTCATTAAATGAGCCAGTGTTTTCAACCAACCATTGGTTATCACAATCAGGAGGGTATAGTGGCAACCAGTAGGCAGACACCATGCATTAGATAGCCACTGTCAACAAATAACTGCCAGCCCAGCAATCAATGTTATCTCCTAAAATTGCCTGATGATATTATAGCAAGATCCTATAGGTCAAGATTCTTGAAAAATAATGAAAACATGTGGAAAGTATTTGTAAGCTACTTACAGCCAAGTTTAGAACTTCAGCCCCCACACACTATAATCTGATCATTTATCACAGTGTACAATGTTACTTCTTCCCATCATGCCCTGGGTAATAGGCCAGGATATGTGAGCAGATCTGGTCAGGAAACAGGCTCTTTTCCAGATAAGAGAAAAAGCATCAGTTCTAATATCCAATGTCCTCCTCTAGAAACGGACTGCTTAAGGAAGAGGCTTACCAAGCCAGGCATGGCAGTGCTCGACTTGGGGAGGCAGAGGCAGTAGAATCTCTGCAAGCTCGAGGCCAGTCTGGACTACACTCTAGTCCAGGACAACCAAGGCTACACAGAGAAACCCTGTCTCGAAAAACCAAAAAGGAAAGAAAAGAAAAAAGGAGGAGAAGGCAGCTTACCATTGATGTCCAGAAAGATGTGGAGTGCTGCATGCAAAGGCGTGTCACCTTCCACGAGAGAAACACTACGGGGGTCTGCACCCTTGGTCAAGAGAAGAAAAGCCAAGTCGAAGTCCTCATGTCTCAGGCACATGAGAAGGGGCCTGTCCTGGCTCTCTTGGAGACCCTCGGGCAGTGCTGGGAGGGGAGTAGAATGGGAGAAGAGGCAGAAGAGAAAGCATCATGACCCTGGAAGGAGGCAAAGCCTCGCTAGTGAGAAGGGGAAGGTGCTTATCTCACTTCCAAGATATTCTCCCCCGCCTTTCCGAGCAGCAAGGCTTCCTGGGCCCTCAGGGAAACCCCTGCTCCTCAAGGGTCACGTTCTCTGGTCATGGCCCTCCCATCTCTCCTGTCCCTCCTCTGATCCTACCAAGGACCACAGTTGCTACCACAGAACGAGGGCAGGGTGCAGGAACACTGGAAACCTTGATGCTTTGTTTCCTAACACCATCTGCCTGACAGCGTCAGGAGTCAGGAGCTGAGTCTACTTCCTGACTCTTTGCTTCTCCCCTCCCTGACACACCTCCACTCCACTCACCACCTCACCTCCTTTTGAGCTCAGTCCACACTCCCTTTTTGCACCGCAGCCTCCATAACCTCCACCTGGAGGCAGCCCATCCCTGTAAATCTGCAGCCCTGCCATACTAGCACCTGATGCTGGAGATGCTCTGTGAATATTGGCTGAATCAGAGAATAAAACAGGAATTCCGTCACAGCAGTAGTTTCTGAGATAGCAGCACACGCTAGGAAGAGGCTTAAGAAATAACTGTAAGAAGCACTCTATCTCCCTGTGAGTGGAGCCAGGACCTGGAGGCTCTGTGCTGTATGCAGCACTTTGAAAGCTGAGGACCACTGTGTTACTACTCTTTGTGAAGGGCCACCACACAAAGGAGAAAACCACACAGCCAAGGTCTCTTCCAAAACCCTGCACACGAGCTCATTTAACATGCAGAGAAGCTCTAAGAAATGTAGAGTATTGCTATTCCCATTTTACAAATGGGTGAGAGTGCGACAGCTGCTCAGCCACATGTCTACTGGAGAACAGTGATGTGGAGAATACCGGTAGGCAGAGGCTGGTATTTCTGAATTATTGCTTAAAATTAAATCCAGTCTAACACAATGTCCTGCACATTCCAGACACACAGCCAACCAGTGCTCTTACTGGAGCATCCAACGTTTCCACTCACGACCTACTTGGCTATTTCTCTATAAACAAGCATCCTAAAATCCCAGTCCACCGATTGGGAAAGAATGTCAAAGAGTGGACAAAGGGCCACATGGTACATCCAGGGTAGAATTGACTAAGCCAGAGCAAAGACCCTCCACATGGATGCTGCTTCCCACATAAGAGGAAAGTAGAAAAGGACTAACTAGAATTTACAAGAATGCAGCGTTCCCCTAGGCAACTCACCTTAACTCCACTCTTTCACAACAAGGAGGTACTGGGAGAAAAATGAAAACATGTGCTGGTTTCTCTAAAGGCAGGGAGAGCTCGGCTGTTGTGGAGACTGTCCAGACAACCAACAGACACACTCACCTCCACTGTCAATCAGGCGGCTCAGAAGCTGGGTCTTCCTCTGGTCCCAGGAGCTGAGATGGGGAATCACAGTACAGATGTCCAGGTCTGAGAGGTCACAGTTTTTGACGAGGCCGTTTCTGAGATGAGGCTGCCCACTAGCTTTGCGTGTGAGCAGCACAAGCACTTCAGGCCACTTTTGTCTCTCCAGTAAGAATTTGATGAAGGTGTTGGCACACTCTCGGGTAATGCCACAAACCAGGCCAGCAGAAGTTTCTTTCAAAAACAAGAATAAACTATATTCCAAAAATGGTTCATATGATTTCTCTTCCCCACCCAACTAAAATTCAACATATATACATAATTAAAATGGTTTATAAACCAATAGTTTTAAGCACTGTGGAAGGTTTATGAAGGAATAATGGATTTCTCTGGATAAGTTACTTAACCATGAATGAACATCAGAGCATGCCCTAACTCAGACGCTCCAGGACCAAGACTGAGCGTGCCCATGAAGAAGACAGAGCCCAGAATCCAGAATTAAGATGGAGTTGAAGAAACTATGCTTGGTTTGGGGCAAATACTCAAGTTAGGAAAGGTCTGCTTTCAATTTTTCAGAACATTGAGATTATACTCTGTTCATAAACACTGGGAATTATGGAGAAACAGGAGAAAAGAGCTGAAAATCCACAAGGCATTAGTGATGAGACAGAAGATGCCTTAGTCTCCAGTCCCTAACTGTCATCAGTATTTCTGTCTGACCCCTATATCTAAAGACAAGCTAGCAACTATCCCCTTTCATGATGTTGGTGAGTCTTAATGTTAGAAAAAATTTACATAGGTCCCTCAGTAAAGGGACTGCCAGTGGGGAAAGCCACTTGCCACCAACCTTACGGTTTGATCTCGAGGATGTGCATGGTGGAAGGAATGCCTCCCACAAGCTGGCCTCTGACCTCTACATGCAAACTAGTACATGTAATCAATAAAGAAATTAATATAATTTTAAAATTACAAAAAAAAGAATGTCAGTTAATTTTAATTCCTTCCTTCCTTTTCTTTTCCTTTTCTTTTCTTTCCCTGCATCCCTCCCTCAATTTACCCTTTCTGTTGTGGCACTAGGGATGGAACCCACAGCACTGTTCATATAGGTAAGCATTACCATTGAGCTATATTCCTGGGCCTTTTTAAAAAAGTATATTGAGACAGGGTCTCACTAAGTTGCACAGGCTGACTTTGAATGCACTATGTAACCCAGACAGGCCTTGCACTAGAAAATCCTCCTGCCTCAGACTCCTAAACTGCTGGTATTGAATACAGATATGTGCCACTGCTCTTGGCTAAATTTGAATTTCAAATGAACAGACATTTTTTAGTAGAGCTCATATAATACTGGGGATATATTTACACTGAAAAAAAATGTTTATCTGAAATTCAAATATATTGGGCATTCTGTACTTGGTCTGACAGTCCCATCACTGGAAACGCTGCATAAGAATAAACCAGTCCAAAAAGGCTCCTGTGATTCCTTCTCCTCTACCTCGAGCAGATGGGAGGAATGCAAGATTACCCAAATAAAATGAAGCTCATTTGCACTTGTTGGATTTTGCTTCCAATCTTTTCCTAACTCTTTGAAATGATTCTTCTTCTTCTTCTTCTTCTTCTTCTTCTTCTTCTTCTTCTTCTTCTTCTTCTTCTTCTTCTTCCTCTTCTTCTTTGTTTTGTTTTGTTGGGTTTTTTTTTTTTTTGAGCCAGGGTTTCTCTGTGCAGCCCTGGCTGTCCTGGACTCACTTTGTAGACCAGGCTGGCCTCAAATTCAGAGATCCACCTGCTTCCGCCTTCAGAGTGCTGGGATTACAAGTGTGTGTCACTGCACCCAGCTAATATTCATTTTAATACAAGAGAAATTTAATATAAGTTAGTCTATCATCTTACTTTAACAAGGACCAGAACAAAAGTATAAAGGCAAACTTTTAAAACAAACATTTGCAGTTCTGACCTTCAGAATCTGCTCATATCTTCTGATAGCAGCACACCTCCTTCTGAGGGTAAAGGAATCAGGCCTGAGTCAGTCAAAACTGCCCTCCTGATCACAGTCCTTGGTCCTCTGTTTCATCAAGAGTGAGGCCTGGGGCGGGTTACTCAAATGCTTTAAGAGGGATATGGGTCCATAGATCCAAACATGTTGGATAAGTCAGAGGCTAGAGATCTGGATTTGGTTCCACTGAAAGTCTAAGATGAAAGCTGGCCAGAGGGCAGGCTGAGTTGAAGATGGAAGACAATAGGTCTAAGTGACAATGAAGCCAACTGTGTCATTTCTAGCATATAAGTAAAAAATATTTTTTAAAACACCTGAAGCCAATTTGAGTTGCAGAGGAGGTGGGGTTGGGGCTAGCCAGAGGAAGCACAGCAGCACACCGAGCCTCAGAGAAGTCAAGAGATCGGAGGCCATGGCACATGAAATGCAAAGGACTTTCAAGAAGTAGCATTCCTACTTTGTAGCCTTTGGCAGAGGTTTTGCCAGACTACAATAATTGAAGTTTGACTTTCACAACCTTGAGTGAGTTTACATGAGGACAGTTCGGTGCAATGAAGTCCTAAGCTCAAAGGCCCTCTCAATGTCATTTGCCCAAATGTTTGCAACTAAAAGATCTCAGAGAAGGTGGTCCCATCCTAGAGTTTGGGACGTGCCATTTATCCTTGATACACTCACTACTTGGCTGACCTTATATGCAATCCAACTTATGTAACCTCACTCTAACAGCTACTGGGCTTGAGCATGTTAATGAGGGAAGAAACAGACTGGATACATTATGCAGTTGGCTCTTAGCTGAGACAAAAATAAAAATAAAAATAAAAGGCAAAGTGCCAGTGCCAGAAAAAGGTCACACATCTGGCTAATAGTGGAGCAAATTCCAGTGCAAAGCTTGAGCTGTGTCCACTGTGATGTGCTGCATATCCTGAAAGGCATTTGGCGTTTCTCCAGCCATCCTTTTGTGAATTCTCAGTAAAATTCACACATCTCATTCTTATGAACCCAATTCTTGTAGTACTAGGGACTGAACTCAGGGCCTTATACTTGTTAGGTAAGCATTCCACCAGTGAGCTACACCTCCAGTCCTGTTTGTTGTTGTTGTTTTGTTTTGTTTTGCTTTGTTTTTTGAGACAGGGTCTCATTGTGTATCCCAGGCTGGTCTCGAACTCACAGAAATCTGCCTGTCTGAATGCTGGTGTCAAAAGTGTGCCAGGCCCAATTTTTTAAATGCTAAATTTTAACTACTTCAAACCTAAAACCTTCCATAATTACCTAGAGTTTGTCATCTAAAGTTCTGTTAGGATAGTTTCCTGACTTTCTCAGAAATAAAATAAATGCTTTCTGCAATAGTCTATACACCAACCTCAGCCAATATCCTCAGAAGAGAGAAATAACTATGGCATATAAAAAATTATTACAGCACAACTTTTATTGTCAGCACTACAAAAACTTTAAGGAACATGAGCAACCACTTGTCAAAGACCCCATATCACCTGCCTGGAAGCCCATGCTGAGATAGAATTATATGCATAGTGTTTTGGAGACTGGCTAGCACTACTGAACTTTGCCTCTTACCTGCATCCTAAAACCTATGACTACACTGAAAGTCCACAGTATAGGAAAAAAAAAGGAACAGGACCCTTTTTTAAAAAGCATTTCCTGGGCTGGAGAGATGGCTCAGAGGTTAAGAGCTCTGGCTGTTCTTTCAAAGGTCCTGAGTTCAATTCCCAGCAACCACATGGTGGCTCACAACCATCTAGAATGAGAGCTAGTCCGTGTCCGTCCCCCACCCCCGTCTGGCCTGCAGTTGTTATATGCAGGATAATATTGTATACATAATAAATAAGTCTTTTAAAAAGGCATTTCCTTTCCCACCCGGCGGACAGAAGCTTGTTGCTTGTTTACATGCACCTTGAAAAGCCTTTCAAAAGACCATTTTTCTCCCAGGAAAATTAGTTTAACATAAAAGTCACATGAAATAAACACAAACAAAGAAATAAAAGTATATAATAAACATGACTGCATGAGACAGACTTTAGGAAGGTAGTTAAAGACTGGAAAGCCTCTAGCATGTGGGGTGGAGGAGGGAATAATAAAAGGTTATAAACGATACAAAATGCTTAGAAGGGGCATTATTTTTTGTTTGGTTGGTTTTGGGTTTTTTGTTTGGTTGTTTTTGTTTTTGTTTTGTTTTTTGAGACAGGGCTTCTCTGTGTAGCCTTAGCTGTCCTGAACTCATAGCAATTTACCGGCCTCTGCCTGCAGAGTGCAGGGATTAAAGACATGTACCACCACACCCAGCTTAGAAGGGGCATTCTAAATGTGACAAATAATGTCCCTATGTACCTTTTTATTATCTAACTTTTCTATTCTTTTTAAGATTTTCCACAAGCTTAGTAAGAGACAAAACAAACATCAGAAAACAAAGTTGCCTGAGTCCTGTAATGGCATTTTTAAAAAGATGACTACTACCTGAAACAAAAGCAAGAAAGACAGAATAAAAATACACCAAAGTATAATTAACAATAGATTGGCATTGTTATACAAAACTCCATCTTCACAAATTTCTTACAGTAATCATATTTACCAAATATAAATTTAAAAATACTTGGAATCAAAGTTAAAGTTGAGATTGCAACTGAGCTCAGCACTCATCTAAAATAGACAAAAATCATTTCAAAAGGAGACTTCAGCTTTACCCGAAGCATATCACTCAAGGTATAAAAGACAAACTCCTAGGTTTTATTACATTCAATTTGATCATTAATCTAACATATCAATCCCATTTTATAAAAGAAAAACCTGTAACTACACTTAGAATAAAAGACTAAATGAACAGTTCAGAGATACATTAAGTTTTCCTAGTAGGTGAATCTGTAGAATATTAGTATTTTCTTTCATATATATCATGCATTTTCTTTAAAATACTGGCTTACAAAAAAGAGGAAACTATAACTGACATCCTAGGTCAACGTCTCAGCCTGCACTAGCTGAGAAGAAGCACCCTCTGGTGTTGAAAGAGCATAGCAGAAGCAGCCAGCTCCTCAGCAGGCAAAGCCTCAGGAAGCTGGGAGAGCCCTGGCAGCAGCAGATAAAGATTATTCCCGGTCCTAAGAAAAGGCCTAGCAACAGCAACCAGAGAAAATGGACATGGTGCCCTCTGCTGGTGGCCACCAAGACAATTTTATACTCTTCACTGACCAAGATTAAAGCTTTGCACAACAAAGCTTTAATTCCCTGGTGACTAGTGAGAACTGCAGAATCCAGAGTACCCTCTGAACTTCTCAAATCAAAATTTGCATGCACATATGTGCATATAAAATTGAGGAATCGCTGGTCTTGAGAGCAGTAGAAATATTTAGAAAAATCATTTGTTTCTCACGTCATGCCAAAGACTACGCTGTCCACAGAGAGCAGCAGCATCTCCAGTGAACAGGGCACGCGACTTTCAGAAAGAGCAAATGGAGAAAGTGCCACTAATACTATTCTGTATGCTTTTTCATTCATCCACGTGCAAAAAACAAACAAATAAACCAAATACAATGAAACAAATATAAGCAAATGAACAATTCTAATTCTGTCCTAACAGTGTAGAGCTCAGGACACATGTATAACAACCAAAACTTACCACATCAGACTAATCAAGATGAAGCTACAAGCAACCGAGGGGTGGAGCCTCCACAAGCTACTACTTTTATTTGTCCTCACAAGGGATGAAAATGAGGAGGCCAGGCTCACATAAGCAAAGCTGGATTCATCTTCATGCCAGTGCCCAACACCCTGTCCCTTTGGTTCTTCCAACTTCTCAACATTGCTCTATTAGAAAGGCCTCGTGAAGGGCTAAAATGTAAAATTAGCCAGATTAAGTGACCACTAACTTTCTTACATAAAAGCTAACTAAATAAAAGTAAATATTCAGCCCTCCCGCTACATATGCCCTATACATTAATGGCCATGTGTGACTAAGGGCTATCGCATGAGACTGAGGCGATGCAGCACACTCCATCTCCTCAGATGTTATATTACACAGAGATGATCTGGAAAAACAGGCCACTCTCACTTTAGTTTTTAAAATTGTACAATTGGAAAAATATTTTAAAAACAAATGTATACAACTCCGCATAGCTATATACATTCAATGGGACCATGTGCTACATCACCCCACCCAAAATTACATTCAAGGATAGCGCTTTAAAGGGCAAAACTTTGGTCAAAACAAGAGCACTCAAGTTACAGTCCCTTCTTGCCCCTGACTTCCTTTTCTTTTTTGATTGTATGCTGTTGGAATTTTTTTTTTTTTTTCACTACTAATTTTGTGTTTCTCTATTGACTTTAACTATTCCTTAAGCATAGCAAGAAATACCTTCTTTGTGCTCAAAGTTCTTAAACACTCGAGCTGGAGCCAATGAGAGCTGGGGCCAATGAGAGCTGGGGCCAATGAGAGCTGGGGCCAATGAGAGCTGGGGCCAATGAGAGCTGGGGCCAATGAGAGCTGGGGCCAATGAGAGCTGGGGCCAATGAGAGCTGGGGCCAATGAGAGCTGGGGCCAATGAGAGCTGGAGCCAATGAGAGCTGGGGCCAATGAGAGCTGGGGCCAATGAGAGCTGGGGCCAATGAGAGCTGGGGCCAATGAGAGCTGGGGCCAATGAGAGCTGGGGCGTTGAACTGAAGTGCAGCCACTGTCAGCCAGACTGCCTGGGAAACCAGCTAGCAATCTTGGAATATTGCATGTTCCTCTTGTGCATCCTTTTCTGCCAGCAGCAAGTACAACTTAACCCTGATGAGTACAATGGAGACCAGCATAGATTCCATTGAGCTTTTTCTCTTAGTTCAAAACCAGGCTACTTAATTAATGTCAGAGAAGAGCAGGAAGAAGGCTGTCCTGGCGTTAGGGGTGGCTCAGAGGTAGAACACTGCTTAGCAAAGACAAGGCCCTGGGTTCTAACCCCAGCATCACGAAAAATGGATAAAATAAAATGTGTCTCAGAGACATCTTTCAGGTTAAATGATATTAAAAGAATCCATTAAAAAACAATATCCGGGCTGGAGAGATGGCTCAGAGGTTAAGAGCACTGACTGCTCTTCCAGAGGTCCTGAGTTCAATTCCCAGCAACCACATGGTGGCTCGCAGCCATCTATAATGTCATCTAATGTCCTCTTCTGGCCTGCAGGCGTACATGCAGACAGAGCACTGTATTCATAATAATAAATAAATAAAAATATTTTTAAAAAAACAATATCCAAGCTATTCTAGGATTAAGACAAGAATTAATAATAATTTTGTGAACACGTCAGCCACTTCCCATCTACTAATGGTCCTTTTTTGTTATTATTTAAAACTTCAAAATTCATAGTTTGGTTACTTTAGATTTCTAAAATTGTGAAGGCCATTATGAAACTGACATTATATAAACAAGTTATCAGAAAGCATGTTACAATGGCTGGTTAATTACACTGCCCTACAGGGGGAAAAGTCTCAATTTCTTAAAACATGAATATATTTAAAAACAAAACTTGGTATGTGACAGTCTGAGGTTTGAACATCCTCGGGTAGGAGGAGGGATTGCGACTGCACAAATACATTTGGCTTTTATTATTATCATGGCCTCATGAACACAACAGAAGAGATTTTTAAATTAATACATAAAAATTAAAACAATCTTCTCAACATTAAAAAAAACGGCTTTATGGAAGCTGAAGAGCTGGCTCGGGGGTAAAGAATACTTATTGCTTTTCAAGGGGACTCAGGTCTGATTTCCAGCGCCAACACATCGGCTCCCTGCCACCTGTAACTCCAGTTCAGAGGGGATCTGACACTCTCTTCTAGACTCTTGGAACCCTACATATGCATGATGTATGTACACCCTGTAGACAAATAAGCAAATCTTTCAAAAAGAAATCTTGTCAAACTCTGGCAATTCCAATAGCCCTGAGATGGCATCACACACTCTCCCATCCCCAGCAACACAGTCCTTACAGGGGCCTTCATTTACCCACTCAAGAGAATGAGTCTTTGTAAGGAATCTGAATGTCTACAGGGCACACACGCTAACCATGTCATATGTGTTATCAATCTAGTCTCTCATTCACAAATATAAACAACAGAAAAATCAAGGGAGAGTTAAAGGAAAGCGACAGCACCATAGAGAAGAAAAAAAGGAACCAAGAAACCTCAAAAGTAACACAAATAATTTGGGAGTGGGAAGACAACCTTTAAATGTATATAGATACAGTAACATTCTGAAGTTTACTCCAAGCAGATAAGGTAAATAAAAACAGTAAGCCATGGCAGTGAGCTACAGGCTGGAGAGATGGCTCCTCTGCTAGAGAACCCGGGTTCAACCCACACAGCAACTCAAAACCACCTGTAACTCCAGTTTTGGTGGATCTAATACTCTCTTCTGGCCTCTGAGGGCAGAAGACACCCCATAAAGACCGCAAGCACGCAAAATACTCATATACATAAAATAAAATATGTTAAGAAAAGGATAAATAATCAAAACTAGAAAGAGTTCTTAGAAATTAAAAGCATGGCTTTCCAGAACTTAAAAGCAATAGGAATTACAAATGGAAAAGCTGAAGACCAAATTAAAAACTAAATTAAGTATATATATATATATATATGAGAAGAAAGTAGAGACACACAAATGCAAGAAACTTAGACAATGATTTAGTAGTAGAAAAAAATTGGAGGGGAATAAAATGAGAGAAGATATTTTCCCTGAACTAAGAAATACATATTAAAAGGAACCAGAAAGTGCCACAAAAGAATAAGTAAAGACATTCGTCCTGATATATCCCAAGGAAATTTCAGAACTCAAGGCCAGAAATTTTTCTAGAAAAAGAAACAAAATAACTAACATCAGACTTCTAATCGGTAGCAATAGGGGCTAGAGGAAATGGAACAATTTTTTCAAAGTTGTTACACAAACTTATAGAATATTGTATAAGTCTAAAGATGCTATGGATTCACAAATATACCAGAAAAGCCTACCTGTAAAGGGTAGCAGGTGACTGATGGTAAAGCACAGTCTAATTACAGGTACAAGAGGTGGTGGGGAAGGGAAAGTTGCTATCAATAAAATGGAATAACTATACCCCAATTATCAATCAATACAAAGATAAAGACACTTTCAAAAACCCCCTAATTTTACCATCCATACCTCCTCCATGAAAAACTTAACTCAAGTGGGTACTCTTGCAAATCAAGAAAGAAATCTACAGGTAAGTATAAAGGTCATACATGAGTACAAGAGCTATAAGGAACACAATCCATCTACACTTCTAAAACTGCACCACTTTTGGGGGGCTCTCTTTATTGTTTATTTTTAACTTTAAATTTTTATTTCTAATCTAGATATTCACTTTACATCCCGATTGTAGCCCCCTCCTTCTTCTCCTCCTGGTCCCTTCCTCCCACCCTCTTCCCTAATCCCCGCTCCTCTTCTCCTCAGAAAAAGGGAGCCCCTCCCACCAAGCCCAGCACAAGAAGTCACATCAGGACTGACCTTATTCTTATCCCCTGAGGCCTGGCAAGGCAGCCCAGTTAGGATACAGTGATCAAAAGCAGGCAGCAAAGTCCATGTCATAGACAGCACCCACTCGACTTACTAGGGGACCCATGTGAAGATCAAACTGCCACTAGGTTACATACGAGTGGGGGCCTAGGTCCACTGCTTAAAGAGGGTCACACTGAAAGAGCAACAGTTTCAAGGCAATTGGTGATTCATTTCTATGGGCCCAGCCATGCAGCTCTTAAACAATCACATTATCATGAAAAGGCCACCCACTGGTTTCTGATTTTAGAATCAACCCATAGATTAAGCAGGGAAATTTTAAAGAATTACGGATAAAAGATAAATGGTATGAATGGCATTACCACAAAAGCCCAGCAGTAGAATTGGTACAGCCATCTGCTCCATCTTACACAGCAGTCTCCCCAAATCAACAGTCGAGAAATAGAGATGTAAATCTATTTTGAATTGTCAGCAGTGACTGTTTCTTAGAAGTAGGCTTAATTTTGGTTGTTTCCGATTCTATGTGGTTTCCCTCCTTTCTCCATGTGATTATATGGGTGCCACCTACACTGTTCAAATGTGGACTTGGGCAAGCGCTAAGAACATCAGAGGGGCTCTTGTAAGAGTTATCTCATTCTGTGTTTACAAAAACAAACACACTTCCTGAACACTGGAGGGGAAAGGGCTTACTTCCACCTACACATGCAAAGAGAAGAGAAACCAATTTGCATCTAATGTCACAGAACCAATTCCCCAACACCTCCCCACAAAAAAGTTGATTCATTGGCACTGTACCTGATAGGCCTTTAGAACCTGAAGCCAGCTTTTCCAGGTGACTGTTGATTTTCTCAACTGCTCTGAAGTTCTTGTTCCTTTTCAGGACATCCACAACAGACCGAGCGTGCCCATCTAGCAGAGTAGGGTCTGCTCCAAAGCTCAGGAGCATCTGCACATCCTCAGTTTGTCCTAGAGCAGGCCAAAATGAGAAAGGGGGATGCTCATGGCTCCTTCCATAAGGAGATGTCCCCATGAGTGCTGAAGGGACTGGGGTCCCTCTGGTTTAAGCAGCCTAAAATGACAGCCTTGGGCAGTCCACCCAACTCCCCCAAAGCAAGGAGTCCTGGTGTGGAGTGGGAAGGACAATAGCTTTTAAGAGGTCCAGAAGTGCACTCCTCTCTACCTTTCTCCCCTCTCCTTGGCAACAAGCAGAGAGAGGGGGAATCTGGTTACTAGGCAACAGTTACAGCTGTAAGGATAAGAGCAAGCTGTGACTTCAGATTTCTTTATCCCCTGGAGAGGAAACAGAATATTGTTCCAGAAAAAAAATAAAGATAAAAATGAATATGTACATACATACATATATACATACATAACACACAGACACACACACACACACACACACACACACACACACACACACACACACCCTGCTGTCTGACTACAGAAGAAAAAAGTAACAATTGCTTTGGCATTAGGATTTGTTGTTGCTGTTGTTGTCGTTGTCGTTGTCCCAACCTTCTGGCTGTCAGCTCCACTTGTGCTCTGATGTACATATCTGACAAGCATCAAGGGGTCTCAGTGATCACAGATGTGACTATTCTTGGAATGGAGCAAGTATGTCTCTGGGGTGCACAGGACTTACACAGGTTCAGAGAATTAAATCAATGCAGACCTTCCACTCACCTGTGTACTTCCTACAGCTCACTGCCTGACAGGGTATCTCTATGCCAAGTGTCAGCCTGCTCCCCGTGCTGTCCTCCTCCTCTCTGTACTCACAGCTGCCTCTCTCACTACACAAAGAGTAAACACCTACTTCCTACCAACTGAGATCTTACTGTGGTAGGCACAGTACTCAGCCCTAAGATTCCTGATCCTTGGTGTCTGTATACCTAATCATAGATTAATCTAGGCACTGCTGTAATGAGACTCCCCAAGTCCCAAATGAGCTAACCTTAAGAAAGATTGTCCAACTGGACCTGACCTAGGAATATGAGAGTCAAACACCAAAGTTCTGGAGATCAGAGAGGAAAACCAATCATCAAAGAATCAAAGCTAGAGGACAGGGTGCACAGCAAGTTCTCCCCTGATGTTTTGAAGGTATAGGATGCCAGAGAGTGACTTCGTATGGACTGCAGAAACTCAGAGCAACTTCTGGCAGATATTCAAAAAGGAAGTTGAAACCTCAGGCCAGTATCTTAGATTCACCCCACCAATTATGCCTGAAAGCAGACCTAGAATTCACAGCCAAAGCCAACACCTTGATTTCAGCCCTTTTGAAAAATCAGCAGAAGACCCAGTCACGCCATGCAAGACCTACGGAACTGTGAGCTTAAAAATGAGCATCCAACAAAGGGAAGGGTGTCGTTGCAGGCCGCCATACTGAGGGAACTTCGTTACACAGCACAGGAAACTAACACAATTATTATAGTATTAAAAAGGGATGTAAAGCCTTCCCATGTAAAGGCTATCAAATGGACAATAGAAACTAACTGGTTCTTGTTTTAAAAAGCATTGCATGAGCAGGCAAGACTACTTAGCACTTGCCACTAAGGCTGACACCCTTAACTTAACCCCTGTAATCCATATGGGGGAAAAAAGAGAATCAACTCCCAAAAGGTGTTTTCTTCTTACACGCATCACACATACACATACACAAATAAATAATTAAAAATTTAAAACATATACTTAGTGTTGATTTAAAAAAAGAAAAAGAAAGAAAAAAATCCCTATTTCCACTGTTGCTTGCTCACCAAATCTGCTCCACAGAATAGTATCACCAGGCATAAGCATCATTCCTGTCACCTCCATCCACTGACCCTGAGATTTCATTACCCCTGAGATCGTAGAGATAAAATGTTTTGTTTGTTTGTTTGAGAAAAGGTCTCACTATATAGACCAGACTGGCCTCGAACTCAAAAGAGATCCACCTGCCTCTGTCTTCCCAGTGCTAGGATTAAATGTATATGCCATCACACATAATTCAAAGAAGAAGAAGGCAGGAGGAGGAGGAGGAGGTAGAGGAGGAGGAAGAAGAGGAAGAGGAGGTGATAATGGTTCTTATGTAACCAACAGAAAGCAGATACTGATGGGTCTCTGAAGGTTTGGGGAAATCGGTGTCATCAAAGAGCTCCATGGAGTGAACAGCCTTCCTCCTTCACAGTCTAACAAGGCTGTCCACGTCACCACAGCCAACCTCCCTTCACCTATGCCAGTCTCTCATATAGGTGGCCAGTACAGCATCATGTGTATGACAGGATGAAATTCCATGTTAGGTTCTAAGGACCATAAAGACCATGTCAGTTACCGTCAGTTACCTGGCTCACGGTTTATCTCAGGCAGCCAACACAGATTTAGTATAAGACCAAGGCCCTTTGTAACATATGGGAAGGGTGGGTGTGGGGGAAATGTAGCCAGAAGCATGTTCTTGAATCACTTGACCCCACAGAAACCACTTAGGGTCAAAAGAGTACAGGAGCCCAATGACTCTCCTCACCTACTACTTACAGCCCATTCTCCTAGTCATTTTAGCTCAAGGGTTGGAGCCTGCCATGTGTGGGTTTTCTAATGCCTGCAGTTATTGTCCACTGCACACCCCAGCATATTGTCCCCTACTCACGCTTGAGGGAGTATCCCGGGAAGTGGGCAGCAGCAACATGCAGGACAGTGCAGCCAGCATCATCTCTGTGGTTGATGTGACCTTTCCACTCAGGCTTGTACTCCATTATCCACATGAAGAGCTGACTTTCCCCTAGGCAGAAATAAGTTCAAATATTATTTTCTACATAAAATCAGCAAAGCAAAGCAACTATATGCTTCCCAAAGGGATCCAAATGGGACTACAGCACACATTTCTACTCTCCACCGAAAGGTGAGAAGAGAGGCAAGCACTGCGTGGTCATCGCAGGTCGGTCTCCCTAGAAGCATGACAGGGACTCTTGCCCATGTGATTTACTGAGGGGGAGAAACTCAGGAGAAAGGGGGTGAACAACGCAGGGCAGGGCAGGGCAGGGCAGGACAAGGCAGGGCACGGGAAGGAGCTGAGAACATGTACTGAACTGCATCTGGCTCTTCTGGCTCTAGCTATTGTAAAGAGGAGACAGGTCAGGTCAGGGCCTTGAACTTCAGGACACAGGCAAATTTATTTATTTATTTATTTATTTATTTTCTTTCTTTCTTTCTTTTTTTTCTTTCTTTTTTTTTTTTTTTTTTGTTTGTTTGTTTGTTTGTTTGTTTGTTTTTCAAGACAGGGTTTCTCTGTGTAGCCTTGGCTGTCCTAGACTCACTTTGTAGACCAGGCTGGCCTCGAACTCACAGCGATCCACCTGCCTCTGCCCCCGCCCCCAAGTGCTGGGATTAAAGGCGTGCGCCACCACCGCCTGGCCACAGGCAAATTTCTAATCTTCACCTGTCTCATTTGAAAATGGGTCCAGGATTAGACTACTTTTAGTCACACTTCACTTTTAAATGTTTATCTTGCGATCCCTGTGTAAGAGGAAGGGTAGCATCGTGTACAGAATCTCAAGTGTATAGAATGGATAGTGATGGAGCAGAAATAAAAGATGGAAGAAGAAAGCCCCAGGCCCTGGCCAGCCCAGTCCCCCCCTGGGAAGACAACACAGCCAGGAAGAGCTAAACAGAGCTTTCTTGGCTCCTTCTGGTCCAGGCAGATGTCAAATTTACACCTGGCAAGAAAACACAAGTTTCTATCTGAAGCATTGGTGTAAGTGTATGTGTGTTAATGATGGACTCAAATGTTTAATATTTTAAACCGAATGATGAAGCTTTAAAGGGTCTATTTTATGAAAATGACAGCCCTGTTAGCTCTAGGGGCACATGGCCTGTAGTCCCAGCTACTCTGAAGGCTGAGGCAAGAGGAACACAATTCTTTTTTTTTTTTTTTTTTTCTTCCCTTCTTTTTCATTTATTTATTTATTTATTTTCTTTTTCTTTTTTTTTTTTTTTATTAATTTATTCTTGTTACATCTCAATGTTTATCCATCCCTTGTATCCTCCCATTCCTCTCCCCCCCCCCATTTTCCCATTATTCCCCTCCCCTATGACTGTTCCTGAGGGGGATTACGTCCCCCTGTATATTCTCATAGGGTATCAAGTCTCTTCTTGGCCACTTGCTGTCCTTCCTCTGAGTGCCACCAGGTCTCCCCCTCCAGGGGACATGGTCAAATGTGAGGCACCAGAGTACGTGAGAAAGTCATATCACACTCTCCACTCAACTGTGGAGAATATTCTGACCATTGGCTAGATCTGGGAAGGGGTTTAAAGTTACCTCCTTTATTGTCCTTGGCTGGTGCCTTAGTTTGAGCGGGACCCCTGGGCCCAAATCTGCCTATCATATTGTTCTTCTTGTAGATTTCTAGGACCATCTGTATCCTTTTATTTTGTTATTTCTCCCATGCGTCTCTCATTTAGAGTCCAATAGGATGCCTTCCCCCTCTGTCCCAGTTTCCTGGTAAGTGAAGGCTTTCGTGGGACATGCCCTTGGGCTAGTATGCAGATATAAGTGAGTATATACCATTTGATTCTTCTTTCTGCTTCTGGGTTAACTCACTCATTATGATCATTTCTAGCTCAATCCATTTATCCACAAATTTCGGGAATTCCTTGTTTTTAATAGCTGAGTAGTATTCCATAGTGTATATGTACCACAGTTTCTTTATCCACTCTTCTACTGAGGGACACTTAGGCTGTTTCCATGTTCTGGCTATTATGAAAGAGGAACACATTTCTAAGGCCTTCCTGAGTTATAACATGAATTCAAAGCCAGAGAGAGTAACTAGCAAAACATGGTCTCAAAATTAGAAATGGGTGTGAGGGTGAGAGTAGCTCAGTGGCAGACAGCTTGTCTCGCATGTGTAAAGGCCCTTCCTTCTATCCTAAGGGAGAAAGAGGAAGGGAGGTGGAAGAAGAGAGAGAGGAGGAGAGAGTGTGCAGCCTCATGGTCTTCTCAGGGATCTCCCAGCCATAGTCCCAAAACACAGCGCTAGGCCCTCTGGGCTAAAGAGAAAAACGTGTTGAGGCACAGAACTGTGCAGGCTACCTCTGTCTCAAAGTTACCTGTTCCAATCCCTATCTGGGGCTCTATCCTTCTGTCTAAAAACTTAAAAATCATAAAATCTTTACAAGCTGGATCTCTGGTAACTACTAGGTGTCAGGAGAAATAAAGATGTTGTGTACTCGCTGGAAACCTGAATTGCTCAGACAGTCTGCTTCAAGTGGTTCGACTCTGGGCAGAGCCCTCGGGCTCTCACTAGGTGGGTTTGTGAAGGGGGCACTCACTTGCTTGGATGCAGAGCCGCATGAGGGCATGGAGAGGGCTGGGTCCAATGGTTTCAATTTTTGCACCAATGGAGATGAGCCACTGGACCAACATGGGTGCTTGTTCCATTTTATCATAAAGTCCAATGAAGGCATATTTCTGGGAAAAAACAACGGCATATACTAGCAGAGTCACGGAAGTCACTACATCAGTGCTAAACTTAAGCTCCCTCGTCCTCACATTTTTGAATCAGAACAACCTGCATTGGTTATGCTCAGCCTGCAAGCACCAGGAATAACACATCTGCAATGAAGCAGCTGCTGGGGAAGTCCATGGCCTCCTCCCTATAAAGGCACATTTCTAGAATCACCCCCTTACCTCAAAGAGATTTTTCAGTGACAACTCGGGGACATGGATATTGCTTGGCAGCCGGTCTTTCTTTGATGACAACAGTAGAAATGACTGCTTGTAAGGAACAACAAGAAAAGGTTGGCATAGCAACATTATCCACAGAGGTTATTAGAACAGAAAGGTTATTGTATGAGTCAACGACAACAAGCAAGAAACAAGCTTCATTTAATTTGTAAAGCTACCTACAGAGTTTGTCAGCCTGAGCCATGATAACCAAAGTCTCTCTGTCTAAGTTCCTTCCTGGCTGACTGTGAGCAAAGTTCTTTCTAATTCCCTCACAACCCACTAAGGACAAGCTTCTCTAACATGAAGCAGCATGGCAGGGGATGAGGGCAGCCTGTTGTCGCACAGACCTCAAGTTCCAGGTTCTGTATGACCATGCCTAGAGGCATAACCCCAGCCTCCCTCATACACATCCCTGCCAATGGACCAGGGGCATAGTCGCTAAGACTAAGGCCACATTTTGCTCTAGGTCCTTTCAGCCTGGCTTAGCCAGTGCCCACCTCCACAGGCCCAGTGTCTCTGTTCAGGCCTAGAGAATGGACTCAGGGTTCTGAGAGTTATGACTACTGGCCTGGCTTTTACAAGATGCTCAGTCCCCAGTGCTTACAAAGTGCCTACACATCACCACAGCCTGGATTTTGGGCCTGCTCCCTTGGGCTGGACTCCTGGGCCTTACCTTAATCATGTAGGATGATAATGTCAAGTTATTATAAGACTCCTTAACTCAGAAGTTTAAGAGATGGCTCAGTGGTTAGAAGCACTCGTTGCTCTTCCGGGGGACCAGATATTGATCCCCAGCACCCATATGGCAGTTCACAAACATCTGTAACTCCAGCTCCAGGGGATCTGATGTCCTCTATTACCCCCCTTGGGCACCAGACACGGGTGTAGTGCACAAATACACACTTAGGCAATCATCATACACATTTAGAAAGAAAAAGAAAACCTGTTATCTCAGTGCTTAGCACATTATAAAGCTTCAGCACACATGAGCAAATTACCACTAGGTGCCCTTAACCATTCTTTTTAAATTCTCAGCAAAACCCTAATAAAGTAACACTGTATACTACAACTTACAAATGAAAAGCTGAGGCTCAAAGGAGAAATTATTGGTTCAAGTAGTAAATGAAACATTATGTCTCAAGGATACCTCCAATCTCACTTAGCTGTTATTCACCAGCTAGCAATCTCTTAAAACTACACAGAAACCTTGAGTTGTGAAGATGGCTCTCTTGGTAAAATGCATGTCATGCAAATATTAGGATCTGAGTTCAGGTCTCCAGCATCCACATAAAAGTCCAGGCACAGAAATAGGCATCTATAACTCCAGATGAGGCAAGAGAAGATAGGCCAATCCCTGAAGCTCATGGGCCAACCATCCTATCTGAATGATGAGCTCCAGGTTCAGTGACAGATCCTCTTCAACAAAATAATGTGGAAAGTGATTGAGGAAGACACTCAACATCAGCCTCAGGCCTCCACACAGAAGCACACACATGCACATGCATCTGTATGCACATATGCACACACAAAGAAGTACACATCACATATATTGTACACAACACACACATATACACACAGAGGCACACATGCATTAAGTATGCATGTGTACACACACCCACACAGAGATAAATAAGCAAATGTTTTTAATAAGTTATTCTGGTATCAAGATAAACAAATAACACATTACATTCTCTTGGGGTCAAAGAAGAAACTAACTTAACAGAGTGTGTGTTTTCCTAGTATGAGAGTAACTTCCTGTACTCACATGCCATAATCCTTTCTTTGCCAGCTTATCTATTACAGATTGCCACACTTCTGTTGAAAATCCAGCAGTGAAAATATGATCAAAGCAGGGCAAGAAACTCTGCAAAACAATGGAGTCACCTGAAAGAAAATGCCATAGTTTAGAAACGTTCAAGTGAGGGAAGTCAGAGCCTTGAGGAACAGTTCCCAATGCAGACCACAGAGAGTCAATGGTAAGTTAAAGACATCAGCAGGAAAATACATCTCAAAGTAAAGCGTGCACACACTAAGAATAATAATATTTAATAAAAAATAATAACTCTTAGCAGATTAGAGGAAAAATACTTAAAAGTCACAGGAAAGAACAAAATCACCAATGCTGGAGCATCTCCACGCCCAGCAAGAGCAAACAGAGGCTCTGTGGTTAGCAGCCAGGGCTTCAGATCCAGCTCGACACCTGCAGCTGACACAGGAGCCAGACCTACCCTTCCCCACCCCACTAGGCCAGGAGCAGAGCTGACCAACCCCAGGGCATCTGACTCTTCCACTGGGCCAGCAGCAGCGACAGGATGGCTCTTTGGGCCACCACCTTACAGATCCTTATAGATGTGACATCTAGTCAATGTATTATTTATACTGGGCTACATTAGGTCAGAGTATGTGTTGACATGTGCACAATCTGTCTTACGTATAAGACCAACTCATATTTAAATATTTAAATAAAGCCGGGAGTGGTGGTGCATACCTATAATTTCAGCACTCCCGGGAGGCAGAGGCAGGCAGATCTCTGAGAGTTCGAGGCCAGCATGGTCTACAGAGTGAGTCCAGGACAGCTAATGCTACACAGAGAAACCACATCTCAAAAAAAAAAAAAGATTTCAAAATAATAAATCCATGCTCCAAGACACAGAATTTCTCTGTCCCATGTGTGCACATATCTTTTCTTCTTCCCATACTTCATGTTACAAAAAAGTTAACACTTTTCAAGCTCAGAGGGGGATAAAACCTCCCAAGGTTCCAGAGTGCTACCGAACTGTGGTCAAGTTCCAACGTTTAGTCAAAAGTCTGCTTGAATGAGCTTTAGTTTAAAAACCATGTCTTCAAAAACAAAATAATAATAATAATAATTTAAATATTGATGAAGGTTCCACTTTCATCTACTATATCTCTTTAAAATGGATAGTAAGTGTTCATTGCCTACAGCCATAGTGTATGGTCTTGTTTAGAACAGAAAGTCATATGTAGGTTGAGTCATCAGGTACGGTGGTTGATTGCATTCTATTATTTCTCTTAGGCCGTATAACTGCCAGTCCAAAACAAGTCGAACTGACTACCTGATCGCAGCGTCGTCAGGAGCTTGCCCCTCTGGTAGCTCTTGAATTTTACCTTCGTGTGATACAGTGGGCTGATCATGTTACACTGAAGGTAGATTCAAACACACACCAGACTCATGACGCAAAAGCCAACTTTAACAACTTTTGAATTCAACTTTTTTTGCAAAACATGGGTTTATACATTTTTTAAAAAAGAAGCAGGCTGTTAAATTTTTAATTAAAAAGTCTCCAAAGTATGATAGAGAAAAAAAAAAAAAAAAAAAAGAACAAAATCACCTACAACAAGGAATATAAGCAGAAGCTCTCTAACCAGTGACAAAGGAAACCTACACGGTATAAAACAATACTCCAAAAGCCCTGAGTCATAGTGTAACAGGACTTCACTGTTTTTAAAAAGGCACAAGCCACTGAGGCTTCCAAATGCTTTCTGGTAAGACCAGTTTCATTCCAACTGAATACATTAGCCCCAAAAGAACATTCTGGACTCATTTTTCCCATGAGGCATTTGGAGTAAGAAACAAGGACTTAAAATACTTTCCTCCAGTTTGACTTACTGCTCATAGTTGTGAAGATCCCAACAAGGAAATCAGGAACCTGCACTTGGTCTGGGCTTCTCTGCAAAAGTCGTAGACCCTCAAAAAACATTCGAGCCGCTTCATAGGGCTGGAGCAAGTGCAGCAAAGAGTAACCAGCTCGGTAGTATCCCTGGAAAGGCAAAGCAAAGCTGTGGTCTTCCCATTGCCTCTAAGAAAAGCAAGACGGCAATGTGGAAAAATCCAACCCCATAAGTCTCGCTGTGCAAACTCAACTCTCCTCTCCCCCCCCCCCGCACCCCACCCCCATGTATGTGGGGTAAGGGGGCTTGTGTGGAAGCCAGAAGTCAATGTCATGTGTCTTCCCCTATTGCTCTCCATTGCACTTTTTTAAAACTAAGAACTCTCACTGAACCATTTCAGCAAGACTGGCCAACTGGCCAGCCAGCTCTCAGGATCCACCTAGCTCTTTCTCCAGCTAGTGCTGGGGTTACAGGCATGTGGGTACTGGTGGTTCCAAACTGAGTTCCTCATGCTTGCTCAGCAAGCACTTTTCCCACTGAGTCACCCCCTCAGTCCCAAGAAGGGCTTCCAACAAGCATGAGGCTCAGGCTTCCCACATTATACTCTGTGCCATGTTTTTCTGATATATTTTACCTGTTAAACCTCTAATTCCTAATGTGACAGAGAGGGAGAAAAGCAGGCTGCTTCCGGCCGTGTCTTTGGCCTATTGTTCATACTGCTAATCACAGTCTGGGCAGGAGAAGAATGAAAAGTGTCCCATGACTGCTGCTCAGGAAAAGAGTGAGACTTCTGCGTAAACACAGAAGTTGTTCCTTATTCTTTTCACTCCAAGTAGACACAGTGTTCACTAGTATGCAAGAAAAAAAAACGCAATGATAAGCATTGAGTATTGCTGAGTTCTGTGTGATAAGCATTGAGTATTGCTGAGTTCTGTGTGATAAGCAATAGGAACAAGAGGCAAAAACTTTTTTTTCTAAATAGAAGAAAAGTACAACAAGACGGCTCAGTGAGTACAGGCCCTTGCTGCCAAGCATGCCTGGGGTTTCCTCATCGTCCCAAGCATGCCTGGGGTTTCCTCATCGTCCCAAGCATGATTTGGGCTCAGGTCCAAGACCCACAAGAGAAGAAAAGAACCAAGTCCCACAAGCTGTCCTCTGATTCCACATACATCAGGGCACAATCACGCTCCCAACACACACACACACACACACACACACACACACACACACACACACACACACACAATAAATAAATAAATAGGTAGATAAATAGGTGAATACATACATACATACAAAAAATAATATTTAAGAGGGAGACTGGTCTGGTTTTACATACATACAGGTGCAGGACTCCACATAAGAATGCACTGCCTTCTCCAGTTTAGTCATCTACAGTGGCAGGGATCCCCCAAGACTCCTGTCATTGTTAACAGGAAGTGTTCACAATCTGGAGTCATGCAAAGGCAAGCATTTTAAAATTCCGCTTAACCTTGATCTCTCGGTGTTTATTGCCTTTCTTTGGACATCTAAAGAACTTAGGTAACAACTAGAAAAAAAGAGGGAAAACTACATTTGTACTGTGTTGGGTTTATTTGCTTTCCCACCATGTGAGCTGGCACAGAATTTCCCATTTATCTGTTTCCTCAGACCTAAAATCTTGTCTTTTATTCTGTAGGTATGAAGAGAACAGGAGTATGCCATCCCCAAACGCTGCTGTGGCATGAGAATTACTTTAAGAGGAAGGCATTTGTGATTTAAAAGAGGCAGCCTAAAGCCTTCCTGGAGCGTCCCTAGCCACCTCACACAGGGTCAATCACCTCGCTTAAAGAAGCTCTTGGATCACAGAGACCAACCTTCAGCACTGAGGTGAAGGCACATAATCCTTCTTCCAGAAACACCTCTTACTTCCCATTGGTTCCCCCACAAGTTGCGGCCCCTACACCTAAGGTTCCTTTCAACTCCACACTCTTGTTTAAAAAAATGACGTAAACTACGCTGGGCAGGGGTGGTGCATGTCTTTAATCCTAGAGAGGCGGAGGCAGACAGATCTCTGTGAGTTCAAGGCCAGCCTGGACTACAAAGTGACAAAGCAAGTTCCAGGACATCCAGGGCTGTTACACAGAGAAACCCTGCCTTGAAAAAAAAAAAAAAAACTAAACAAAAAGACATAAATTTCTGGGCTTGTCCCCTTCATTAGAATCTTCTAGGAAATTCTTAATCTAAAAAATTGTAACAAGTAAAATTTATGCTCTTTTCCTCATCTTAATCCACTGGGGCTCCAGCCACTGAGCTAAAGGGGGCTAGCATTTTCCTCTACTACAGAGAACAGTAAGAGGGAGAGAACAAGAGAGCCGCCTAGGAGCTCTGAGTAAGAATGGAGCACGGCTCTGGTTGCTGTGCTATCAGGAGCTGAGAATATAAAGGCAGGAGGAAACTGGAGCATCCTTCAGAACTTCCTCAGGCCACAGGCACAACAGTGGGAAGGCAAGCAGGGCCCAACTACTCCCCACCGTGGCATGCCCTTGAGAAGAATCTCAGAAACGTGCTTCCATTTTCAAGCTCAGTAGCTTCTAAAGTATCTATCCTCTAAGCTGGGAACATAGCTCAGGAGAGGAGTGCTTTCCTAGGTGTACTAATGGTCAATACCTACTTACAATGCAAGATATCCACGCCTTCCTCCTAGTATTTGAGTCATGCATAGCTCCAGCCCCTACCTCTTCCCATTGTGTTCTGCTTCCAACAACTTTGTTCCGTCTCTCCTTAATTCTAGAAGCCCTAAACATCCTCTTATTTTACAGTTGAGGACCCTGAGCTGACAGCTAGATCTGTAGTGCACATCAGAGATTGTGATGAAAAAGCTAATGTTTGGTGTTTTCCTGCTTTATGGAGGAGCCTTTCCCAGATCGCTAACTTAACACGTCACAGTCTACTATGTCAGATAGCTATAGACTCCTGTTTAACTTGAAGCCTCGTCTTTTACTTCCATGCTATTCTTCTCTTTGTTTGAGTATGAATTACTCAAGGTCTGAGATGATGTCTCTCCCTCCTTTTGTGTATCCTGAAACACCAGTGATGAAGTTGCCTTACAAGGTGGGCACTCAGGACATTTCAACTGAAAAAGCATCAAAGTAGTACTTGCCAGACCAGTCATACTGGTGCACATCTTTAATCCCAGTACTCAGGAGGCAGGGGCAGGCACATCTCTTTGAGTTCAAGGCTAATCTGGTCTATATTGTGAATCCCAGGCCAGCCAGGGATACATAGTGAGACTCTTATAAAAAGAAAAGAAAAGAAAAGAAACACACACACACACACACACACACACACACACACTCACACACCATATACTGACCTTTGTTAACAGCCTTACTGGCCTCTGGAACTTCCCTGCTCCCCTCAAAGGGTCTGATTCTACTGAACTGCTATCTGAAATAAAGCCTTGCTAAAATAAAGTAAAGGCCACCTGCAGATCAAGCATCTTTGTCTAACTATCTCATTTCTAAATGAGGTCCTCCAGTCTCTCACTGAACTCCAGCTAGCAGGGAGTCGGGCTCCACTCTCCTCAGGCAGTATGTTTCAACACTCACCATCCCTGTACCTAGCTCCTCTGGAGAAAGGGTCCCTCAGCCCATGGACTTCTGTCTGAAGAGCAAGTGCATTTAAAGAGAAGCCTTTCTAGAATATTCTCTTTACAAGAAGGAAAAAAAGCAAATTAAAAGGAGAGAAGAGGAGCGATGAACGCACTCTTACCTTCACATAGGTTGGGTCCCACTGGAGACACTCCTTGGCAGCAAGAAAAGCCTCGTTCCATTTCCCAAGACTGTAAAATGCATTGGATTTGTTGCACAGCAGCACAGCCAATTCCCGAGGGGGCATCCTGTGAGCAAGAAACAAGGCAGCAATCAGTGAAGCCATCACTCTGTAAAGGACAGTCCTCAAAGGCTACCACTCTGGAGCTGGCTGCTGTCACCGGGCAGAGGGTTTTAGCAGGAGGTATCTGTTATGCATGTTAAGATCTGTCAATTTTAACTCCCTAAAAAAAGACTGGAACATTTACAATGTACAGGCCTATGTTTCCCTGCTCCCAAATACTTGCTCACACTTTTTTTTTTCTGAGACAGGGTTTCTCTGTGTAGCTGTGGCTGTCCTGGACTCACTTTGTAGACCAGGCTGGCTTCTGAACTCACAGGCCTCTGCCTCTGCCTCCCTGAGTGGTGGGATTACAGGTGTGAGCCACTACACCCAGCTTCTGCTCACACTTTTAATGACAAATGCTTTCAACATCTTAATTCCATTCCCCACACTGATCGATACAAATGTTTTTATTTGTAGACAACATTGGAGAAAATGTAAAATGATGATGCCATAAAGATGGGGATGGGAAGGCATTCCTGCCACAACTTTCAAGAGTGCAGATGTGGCAGGACACATCCCACACCCATGCCACAGCAGAGGAAGGACTGCTCAGAACACGTAATTACACAGTCTCCATTGCCAACCCTGGAAACAGGCTGTAGGTAAGTGGTCTCTCCAGGCTGGAGGCAGGGAATTCCACTGTACTTGAACCCACTGGGTGGATCAAAGGGAAGACAAGGGCTCTGGGTGAATGAGGCCCCAGCTTCTAACTCCTGCTTGTAAGGAGGGCCATAGTTGGAAGGTGGCCAAAGAAGGGCCCTCGGAAGCATGGCTGCACCCAGAGCACATATGGCAACAAGGGCAATGCTAAGAACAAGCTGGAAGAAGAAAGAAGTTCCAAATGCACCACAGTATCTAGGGGAATCCCAAGTGCCACTGGAATGTTAGACACACAGGGAGGGAGAAAACAAGACTTAGCAATTCCTTTTCATTTTATAAGTGTGAAAATAGCAAGTCACTATGCAAAAACAAATTATCTAAATCTTGTAAATAAAAGCAAAAAAAGTCTCTGTTCCTGTCCTCACTCTCAAGCTCCCGTATGTCTGCCTTCATAACTGCCAACTACCCTCCCAAGTGAAGGGATACAGCCCAGAACACACAGGAGACACTGAGGTCAACAGCAGAAAATTAAGAGAGAAGGGAATACAAGTCAAATACAGGACCTCTGGGAGAGCAGCCCGTGCTCTTAACCTCTGAGCCACCTCTCCAGCCCCTAGCCAAAAACAATGCATGCAAAGAACCAAGACCTCTGTTCAGATGTAACTGATGGAACGCGATTCTCCCTCCTGGGGGGGGGTTGTCTGCAGCTGAACCTCTGACATTCACTCTGATACCCATGATTTGGTCACTGCCCCTTGGCAAGATGGCCTAGAAGGCACACAGAGGAAGGGGGTACAGGCTACCCTGATGAGACCTAACAGGCTGTCCCCAGACAGTTGGAGTAGGAGGACCATCAGAGGTCTAGGGGAAGAGAAGAGGCATAAGAGGGAGGCAGGGTGGGATGGGAAGAGAAGAGGGAGGGGATAACAATCCGGGTGTAATATGAAATTATAATAAATAAAATATTCATTTAAAAAAGCCAAACACAGGAACTCACTCACAAAACAGAAAAGGCTTTGGATGAGGACGACCCCCACTACAGATGACTCCTATCTGTAGGAGGGACATATCACTTCTTCAAAGAGCTCTCCCCACTCCACCCAACAAAGCAGCAGCCCTGCTAAACCCAGACTTCTGGCCTCCAGAACCGGAAGAGAACAATCTGTAGTCTTAAGCCACTAAGTATGTAGTTATTTGTCGAGCAACAAGAAACTAATATTACAATACAATAATGCTGAGGCATCAGGTACCTTTTCATGCATACAGGGAACTTTCCAGAATTACATTATAAATTATATATAGAAGTAGGCAAGATTTGCAAAAGCAAATTTCTTATGAGATTGTTTATTTTGAGAAATATAATTAGTGTTCATACCTTAACGCAATGCTGTTTTTATTTTTATTTCTGTGGGAAATGAACTTCTATAGTTAATAGTTTAGATTCTTTTATCAAGCTATAGATTTCACCATACTATGTACGTATCACTATTCTTTGTTCTTATTTGATCTTCTGCTTCCCACTGCCTTCTCCCTTATCCCTATCTTATTGTGGCTGGTTCCCCTCCTTCCGCTAGACAGTCCCCCAATATTTTAATACATTCATAATTATTTTCTCAGTTTTGAGTTATACTTCAGACTATATTGATAGCTATAACTATAGAAATAAAGGCTCTTTGCCATTCTCAATAATCTCTAAACCTGTCACACAATACTACAAATCTGAGGAGGAAGAAAGATCCAATGAGCCCTAGAACGCCTGTGGTATGCCTGTGGCCAGGGGTAAATGGCAGAGAAATTCAACAAGATGAAAGCAATGACAAGAAAGAGGCCTAGGGTCCAGCCACCCCAGGAACTCTCATCCCTTAACCAGATAGGAGGGGAAGTTCCATTGTGTTTCCTAATAGACTCCTGTTTCATTTTCCATTTCCCTGTTCCAATACCATTCCTTGACTCTCTGTACTAACAATGACTAGAGGATAAATAGGGAGTGGTATGAGAAAGGAAACAGAAACTAGGTGATAAGAAATGTGAAAAAGGGGGCTGGAGAGATGGCTCAGAGGTTAAGAGCACTGCTTGTTCTTCCAAAGGTCCCGAGTTCAATACCCAGCAACCACATGGTGGTTCACAACCATCTATAATGAGATCTGGTACCCTCTTCTGGCATGCAGGTGTACATGCAGGCAAAACACTGTAGACCTGATAAATAAATAAATATTTTTTTAAAAAAAGAAAAGAAACATGGAGAAAACATAACAATAAAAAGCTTGCTTAGTCAAAAAGAAAACAAAAGCTAGGAAAGCTGAATACTCACCACATTGTATGTAAGTGCAGAAGAATCTAGATGGCTTCATCATACTTTCAGATGAGCAGAGAGAAGCTCATGGTGTTAAGAACCCAGGTGCCAGATTATTTCCACAGATGAACATAGACATTTAGGTCTCTCATGTAGAAAGTGGAAGGCTGGCTCTCCTGCTTGCTACCAGGCCCATGTCACTTCCAAGGCTGTTTTGTGGACTCCACAGTTTATTCATTCTAACCCCACCCACCTTGAGAGAGCACGCCCTGTCACACCTCCTACTAAGACAGGATGTCTGAGAAGACCTTTCTTTTCTCAGTTTCCTTGCGCCAAGAACATTCCATTTACTCTGTGTTAGAGACCTGCTAGTAGCTGCTTCCACGCATAGGACAGTATAGCTGGCAGGTGTTGAGCACTGAGACAGTCACATTCACAAGTCACCACAGTCCATGAGGAGGTCCTGTTCCCATGGTTCACTTGAGAAAGCAGGCTCAAGGAGGCTCAAGTCACTTGCCTAATGATCTGTGGGTGACACTGTCCACTTTTTACTCAGCTCTGATCAATTCCAAATTTATGGCCTTGATCCTATGCATGTCCAGACAAATAAAATTCAGTTGATGATCCTTCTTTCCCCGCATAACATCCTGAAAGAAAGGGTGCTGTAATTCTACAGACCCCATCTGTAAGTGGTTAGGAAATGGGGCCACAGTCTCTCCAAGCCCTTTCTTCTTAATACTCTGTAAAACAAGCCTGAGAATACTTGATCCAGAAGTTGCTGATACCCCAGAAAGTACTTCGTCTTTCCCATCACAGCCTCATCTGCTCACTGTTACAGGTCCAGGACCTAGCACACAAGGCCAGTTAAACAGCTGTGGAAGAACCACACCAGACATGGAAAGGACACACATGACTATCTCAGGTTTGTCTCAAAGGTTGGTGAAAAAGGTCTGACAGCCCTGGCTACACGACATGGACTCTATCCAAGTATGTTGAGCAAAGGCAGGAGAGGAGACCCCTAAGAAAGCCTTAAGAAGAAACTATCAAGGTGATGGGAGGAAAGTGGGGTTCAAAAGAAAAGCCCCTTCCAGTACGCAACAAAAGCAAAGTGGTGGAATGTTGGCATAATGTTCTTGTGGACTATGTACAGTTTACTCTTGTTTATTCAAATGTTGATTTCACCACCCCATTCCCTGGATCAATCTGGACACTGCCTTGTGATGTTGACTCTAAGTGTGTGCAGTCTCACGTCTGTGTAAACACGTCACCATTTGGTCTCTGTGTTGTCAATAAAAACAAACTAGCCATCGCTGAGCAGTAACAGGATAGGGTGGGTCACCCTGACTGGGTGAAGGGAGGAAAGAAAGAAGGAAGGAGAGAATGGAGCCATAAGGAGAGACCAGGAAACATCAAGAGAAATTAACATGGCCTAGGAGATGGTTTTAAAGCAAGTATAATGTGACAAATCTGAATGGAAATAAACTGTACTAGCATGGAGGTTTAGGATGGAGTAATTATTGTGCAGCATTGTGCTGTAGACTAATTAAATAGATCCTGGTCTCTATGTGTGGTTATTTAGGTGTAAAGTTGGTTAAGAAGTAACCGCTGATATTATTAAAATAATAATTCAATATTAAATATTAATAATCATTCAACAGTGGGGAGAGTATTAGATATGACAACAGTACAGGCATCCATGCATGCCATGTACCTATGGGGACATAAAGTCTGTTGAGTTTCTTGTTGGCCAAATCAATTCCTGGATATGTAATAATTCTCATTGCCTTTATCATTTCGAGTCTTCTCAAGGAGTTGGAGGAAGGAGCAGAACTGAGCAGATATAGTAGCCCTGCTGGGAAGGAGATTTCTGAACCCCACTGCACTCCTTAGGTACAACTTCTTGAAAATGAGGCCTGTGACTCCTATACAAGTCAGAACACAAACTCTACCCACACTCTCCTGTGATTTCCAAATTATGTGTCTTACATTTATCCAGAAATGACTAATGAGGACATGAGAAAATGTCAAGAACTAACTTAAAGAAATAGAGATATGTTTTGCTTCCAAATACTGCCAGCCATTTGTCCAACAAATATTTATCGAGACTTGAGCATGAAAACCCACAGAATGACTGACGACGGCCATCATGAGTCCTTTACAAAGCCGTTCTGTTGCTGGGGACTCCAGCCACCCAGCTGTGGTGGTTTGTTATAACGCCAACATCCTACACGCTAATGCGGGAGAGTGAGCTTGAGGCCAGTCTGGGTTAGACAAAAAAAGAGACAAAAATGATTTCAAATTTCGGGGAACTATTTACAGGGAGCTAGCCTCACGGACGTTCACCACAGTGGAAAAGCTTTGTGGTTTGTAAAAGATCTAAGCCAATTATAGATTACCCATGCAACAGAGTCCCACACATCATCTATTTTGAAAATAATAAAACAAAACATTCAATGACTGGGTGAGTATGTAAAGGAAAAATATGGGCTGCGCAAAGTCATATGATCACAAATTAAATTTTCAATAGATAATGTATTGAAAATATGACAAAATGGTAACAACCACACCACTGAGATTAAGTAGGGATTGGGTTTTCCTGAATTTTCAACATTTCATGATGTGTGACCATGATAATCACACCACAAATGCTATTAAAAGGAGAGTGTGAGAGTTTAGCCGAATCCCAGCACAGATGTTTCTCTGGTTCAATGACAGTCCAGTAAGTACAATGACAGTTTGAAATGCTTTCAGAGACACCTACAGGGACCTCTAGGTGCTGTGTGGGTAAATGCTGAAGACAGTTCTGCTCCAAACCCTGCATTATTTCCATGAATCATGTCAAAGGGAAAGAGACTGGGATAATGTTTGTCCTGGGCCACTGTAGTAGAGACTGGGACCTCAGACAAAAGTCTTTCAAAAGGTTTCTTACTGGGCAACTTCCTGAACCTCTGCTATGGGACCACCAAGGCCAGGATGATAGATAGAACTCTTTGGCTCTTTATGAAATAATATCATCATCATCATCATCATCATTTGATAAAACAAAAATTTCTGGGCTGGATTGATGATTCAAGGCTAAGAGTCAACACTCACATGGCAGCTCACAACTGCCTTTAACTCTAGTTTCAGGGGGTCTATCACCTTCCGGCCTCTGCTGGCACTGCACACATGTTATGTGCAGACGTACATACATACAAAGCACCCATATACATAAAAATAAATAAACTATTTTTAAACATTTTGTGAACTAATTCTTTGGACAAAAGCAACATTTTGGTTATGATTGCTCTGAAATCTGCGTTGATCTTTTCCCTCTGTGAGGTAGTCTTTGAAATCTTTGGTCTTTCTGTGTCATTTTTCATAGAGTGTGTCCATAGGAAAGAACACAGGAGTAGTTCTAAACTAGCCTATTGTGGTTATCCTTGCAGACTAGGAGTTCTGTGGCTCACAACTCGCATCAAGCCAGTGTCTATTTAGACAGAACTTTATTGTGGGTCTCTGAAACAACAATGGAACTGGATGTGGTGACCTTCTCACCTTGTCCTATGCCCTAAAAGTTTGGCTTTGTGGCCAAAAATGACATAGTCTCTGATCTGTACCATGCAAGAGACACAGGTGTTAGCCCATGTCTTCCCAACCAGCCAGAAAGCTGTGAATTCAGGGTCCCAAAGATCTCAAGCAGAACTCTGCTCTCTGAGAAACTTGTGTTAAATGAGAGACTCCATTTTGAAGAAACATCTATTGCCTGATTTCTGTTAGCCTGGTTAGTGCTAGAATCACTCAGCTCAGGATCACAGATGTCACAAACCACAGGCTCGGTAGATAGTGATGTCACACGTTTTCATGCATGGTCAGAGACAGGTCCATTGACCTTTAACCAACCTGTGCTAGCAATGGTCTTTACACACTGCCCTAGTCTGTCTCCGAGAGTCAGTTTTGGATGGAAGCTCCACAACTTCTACAGCTTAGAGAACACCTCCAGCTTCTCTCACTCAGCCACCACTCCTGCTGACAGTTAACCTGCTTAGCTTGGTTTTGGTTCCCATATACCCTGACTTAGAATTCCCTTGGCATTTAATTACGCCTGTCTCAACACACAAAAAAATGTTCCGTGCTAATGAAAAGTTCTCAGTGAAGTTTGGCCACCATGGCATCACATATGTTCACAGTTCAGCTGTCCCCTGCCATGTGAATTTATGTACAAGGGAGGAATTAGGGATGAAGAAAGAAAGGGGAGCTCTTCTGGTCTTCTCAGTCAAATCTGAAATCTTTCAAGTGTACTTTTAAAGCCCGACATACATTCCTTTCTTAGTAAATTGTTCTTAGTCCAGAAGGGAAAAGAAGGTTGAAATTGTTCTGAATCCCTCACACAACTCCTAAACTCAGCACACCCCTTGTAACACTTCCTTCTTCTAGGGACAGCTTCTGATCAGCACATCTTACCAGTTCTTTTTGACAGCTCTAAGGGAACACATGGGTTACCTGGCCTTTGCATACAGGCCAGTTGAAGGGCTAGAGCCCCAAAATACGGCTGGACAATAATAATTTTCAGCTAGCAGAAGCTGCCCTCTTGCTCCGCTTAGAGAAACCTGGCTTCTTGTTGTTCTGGTTTTATGTGTGGCTCGGGGTTTGAGCTATCTGCTTGGACACAGCTTTGGTTTAAAACTTCGGTTAACACGTACAGCACTACATCAACTTTTGGTCACTTTTTCCTCCACAGATGAAACGAAGCTATATATTAAAATAAGAAGACAAAGTATTTAACACATTTCAAAGACAAATCACTGAAATTTAAATCTGCCACAGGGAAAAAAATTTTTAATTTTCATTTTGCCTACAAATCACTTCACATTATAGAAAAATCCAGTACAACTGGTTGGACATCTCAGACCCTCACTATCACTCCTATAACACGGCTGTGACGAGAAGTAAAAGTAACTCAGTTTGTCTTACAAACTGAATATGCTTCTAAAAACTACTTGAAGTGTGTCTGTTGATCTCAGAGTATACAAGGCCTGTCAGCAATGAAGATATTCTAAAGAGTTACACAAGTCCCTTCCTTTGCCTATAAGACTACATGGTCCCCAAGAAATTAGAATTTCCCTAAGAGTCTCACCCTGAAGCCTGGTGCCAACCAGAGAAGAAACTTGTCTCCCTGAAGGAAGCTGCACATCCTTCTGACAACATCACACTACCATGCAGGAAGAGACCAGAGGGGGGAAAACAATGATTGGTCAATGAGTTCACACCTTGACTATACACCGCTTAGCTATATATACCTCCAGCCCTCTGCATAAACCACCCACAAGTCACTTGGGCAGAGGCAAGAATCTTTTCTAATTTTCTGGCTCCTTCTCATTTTCTGGTTCATTCTATCTTCACCTGTGTCTGGCTTGTTCTCGCATTCAACCTCTCTCTGTAAAGCTCTCCTGGTAAAACTGCCTCCCGTGTCTCTCTCTCTCTCTCTCTCTCTCTCTCTCTCTCTCTCTCTCTCTCTCTCTCTCTCTCTCTCTCTCTCTCTCTCTGTATTGCCCCTTTAAGTAGCTTCCCTTTCCTCTTTCTTCTGGTGAGAGTTGGGTGGATCCTATTCTGTCAAATCTTTCTTTGATTTGTCACTTTTTCTACCACTCAATTAGACATCAATTTCAAATATGGGCATGTCCTTCTACAAACTATCTTGGGCTTCATTGTTCAGGCAATGTGGATGTAAGGCTATGAACCTAGGTACTGAAATACGTAGGTGTGTGGTCCTAAATGCCCTTCTACACTAAGCAAAATGTTAAACCTCAAAGGAAGAGGAAAGAGCCCAAAAAATGACAGGAGGTTGGTGGGAATGTTAACTGAGGAATGCAGAAGGTCTGCGCTTGTATTTGAGTGCACGTCAGTTAGGACGCACTTGGCCCCCAGAATGTATGACAGCATTAGACCCAGGAGGGGTAATTTTCTCAGAAGTTGGACTGGAAGAGCACACCGCCTTCTCTTTCTGTGACGCCATCTTGAACACACTGGCTCTGTGTATGCCATCATGCTTGTCTTCTCAAGGATGAAAAGGTCCCTGAAACTCGAGTGTCTCCTAACGGCGGGAAGAAGGAGCTGAGAAGGGCTACCCGGCTCTTGTCACCACTCAACACTTGAAAATAAGTAACACTTTCTCGAAGTCCCCCAAGTAGACTTCCTGTGTCTCTCTGGTGAGAAATAGGAATTGGGGGTGGGTGGAGTCAGTATCTGGCTCTATAATGGCAGGTGTTCAAAGAGAAGCTTTACAGGAGCGCAGTTCCACAGCAAGGTGTCTCCAAATGAGCCTGTGTCCTTATTACCCAGCCATGCCCTAGAGTTAACATCACAGTGGCTTTGGTCTGACTACTGCTAATCTATCTAGCTGTTCTAGGAGCAGCTTATCCAATATGGCACCACTAGCCAAAGACAGATACAGACAATTTAATTCAAATTGGGTAAAACACAATCAAAACACCCATTCTTTTTTTTTTTTTTTTAAGATGTATCTTTTTATATGTAATGAGTATTTGCCTGCATGTATGTATGTGCATGGTGCCCAATATCAGAAAAGGGTGTTGGATTCCCTGGTTACAGGTGTGAGCTGCTAGGAATCCAACCCAGGTCCTCTGCCAGAGCAGCAACCACTCCTCATGTTTGGGCCATCTCTCCAGTCACTCTAAGCACATCTCAGATGCTCTATGGCCACATGGCTAGTGGCTACTACTGTTCTTTTTTTTTTTTTTTTTTTTTTTTTTTTTTTTTTTTTTTTTTTAATGGTTCTAAACTGTTTCCATCATAGCAAAAAGTCCTACTGGGGAGTGCTGTCCTGGAGTACTGTCACCCAGGTGCAACATCGAAATAGTGTTAACTCAGCAGAAAATTAGTCTCCATACCAGGTACCACCAACGTATGAAAAACATGCAAGGCTGCACATTTCTCTGCGCTCTCAACATTCACGCTGCCACCGTGAGCATCCTGCTGCTTTCTCTTCTGACTAATCTTTAATGCAGAACAAGCAACACCTGTGAGCACGGGCTAAGTTCTCTTGGAGCAACTTTCCGAACCATAGTTGGGGATAAACTGTGGGGGTCACAGGTAGTGCTGAGCAAACCTGCCGACAGCTCCTAGAGCATGCCCTCTTTGTACCTAGAGCACTGCAACCAGAAATGGGTTTGCTACTCCAGAGCTTCTCCAAACTACTAAGTACTTTATACCTAATTCCCTTTTAAGGATGAACAACTGGAAAAGCCAAAATCCAATCCAATAAAACCACTGTTAACACTGCAAAACAAACATGAAAAAAATGTTCTGACATGATTTCGTGAAACAATTTGGGTGTTCGTTTGCTTGCTTGCTTGCTTTCGAACGGGATGGAGAAAGGCCTAACATTTTACTGGTTTGTTCTGGACTTGGCTTATTGCTGAACAGAATTTTCAAGACAGTCAATTTTTAGATTGTAAACGTCCCCTGACAGTCAGATTAAGACTTGACGCACCTCAGAATGACTCACTCTTGTCCCTTGACTAAGCAGTGCCTGAAAATATGTCTTTCATTAAAGTTCAGATTACAAACGAACAGCTCACTGTGTGAGGAAAGGAGAAGCAGGCCTCCTAGGGCGGCTGATTAACTTGACACTGCTACATGACTTGATGTTTACAAGAGGAAATTAACACAGGACTAAAACAACTTGTATCTGTCCAACCTAAGGAAACAGATTTCGAAAGAAATACAAACTAGAATAAGAAAATACTGAACTTAGTAAAAATAGTAATTCCTATATAAGTTTTGTTTTGTTTAGGTTTTTTTGAGACATGGGTTTCTCTTTGTAACAGGGCCTGGCTGTCCTAGACTTGCTCTGTAGACCAGGCTGAACTCACAGAGATCCACCTGCCTCTGCCTCCCGAGTGCTGGGATTAAAGGCATGCCCCACAACGCCCAGCCTTATAGGAGCTTTTATAAGAGAATCCTTATGAAATATCCACAAACATCCTGAGTTTGCAATACTGATTTATAGGAAAAATAAAATAAACTTTACTCACCTATCAATCTGTTTGTTTGTTTGTTTGTTTGTTTGTTTTTTAAGACAGGGTTTCTCTATGAAGCCTTGGCTGTCCTGGACTCGCTTTGGAGACCAGGCTGGCCTCGAACTCACAGCAATCCACTTGTCTCTGCCTCCCCAGTGCTAGGATTAAAGGTGTGTGTCACCTATCAATCTTAACTTTTAAAAATAACCTGAATTTCTGTCTGGGGAAATTCACAATTATAAAATGTCAGATCCAGCCAGATTTTATGGTGCATGCCTCAGCATTCAGGAGGCAGAAACAGGCAAATGGCTGTAAGTCGAGGCCAGCCTGCTTGACAAAGCAAGTCCAAGATATCCACGGTCACACAGAGAAACCCTGTCTGTAAATAAATAAATAAATAAATAAATAAATAAATAGTTAGGTCTTCCTTTTTTTTTTTTTTTTTTTCTTTTAGTTTTTCCTTGGTGTAGTCTTCTTGGCTGTCCTGGATATATCTGTCTTTATTAATGAATATATTTCAACAAGTTTTATTTAAATTTTTAATTACATTTATGTATCTACGGTGGGAGGGGAAGTCCTGTACTTAGGCACACACCTGGAGGTCAGAGAACAACTTGCAAAAGCAAGGCATGGTTTTCCCTTTTCACCAGGTGCTTCAGGGATCAGGTTCCGGTCGTCACACTTGACACTTGCCCTTACCTACTGAGTCATCTTATCAGCCCAGAATCTGATTTCTTAACTTTTGCAAGACAAGATGTATAAATAAATTAATGAAATATCTCTCAGGTTCACCTAAGAAATAAATAAGCCAGAATAGCCAAGATATTTTTAATGGAAGAAATATTAAGGTAAAATATTCTTTAGGATTTTTAAATGTTTTTAAGAAACTTGCCTACATTTTTTGGAATTGTGCTAACATGTAAAAGAGTAAGCATGTGAATGGAACAGCACAGATTATCCAGAAATAAATTTATGACATCAAATCTTGCCTGTGGATAAAAGTAGCTTTTAAGTAAACTGAAAAGGAATGAGTCATGACTTGAAAGAGCCTGGAAGAGAAATTTCCCCTTCCCACTCTGTGGTAGGCCAAATAGTAAAGTGTTCACACCTGAGTCACCAGACCACTTGTGTATATCACACAGCCAAGGAAACTTTATAAATTTATTTTTGTGCTCCTTAAGGTGGAACTATTGAGCTGTGGATGTAGATGAGCCTTACCTAGTCACAGGGTCTGTAAAAGCAGAGAACTCTGTAGCTGCAGTAGCAGAGATCCCAAAGGACAGGAAAGGCGCTGCAGACAACTCCAAGCCTCAAAAGCCAGGCTCTGCTTTGGTAGCCCTTGGGGGTGAAGAATCATAGGAAATAGGTTCCCAGGGCCAGGAGACATGCCTCAGTGGTTAAGAGCACTGTCTGCTCTTGCAGGGAACCGAGACTCAGTTCCCAGAACACACCAGAGCCCACATGAAATCTCACAACCATCTGTAACTCAGATCCCTGGGAAACGTGCTGCCCTGTTCTGGCCTCCATGGCACTGAACATAGACATGCATACAAACCAACACTCATACACACACAATTTTTAATTAGTTTTAAATAGAAGAAATAAGTAGGTCCCCAGACGATCTAAAGACCATGGAAGCTTAGGTCTATGGCCATGAGGAACAAATTGTGCCAACCAAGTGGCCGAGGTTAGATAAAGCTGAGTGAGCTTTCTAGAGGAAAAGTGGTTAGCCACACAGCTGTACGCATTTGCCAAGTCCATTCAATCAGTGCACTTCGGTCAGTGACTTTACCACATGGTTGTCCCATCTTTAAAGAAGCAGTGAGTAGATGTGAGTACAAATTTTAGACTTTCGTCAATGTTCTAGGAAGAAACCTGTCAACCTCTAAGTGATGCACGCATACAGCTTCGATCTGGAGCCTGAGCAAATGCCCAACAAGGATCCTGTTTAAAAACCTACAGAGCAGTTGCTGGCAAAAGCCAGGGTTTCTTTTGGCCTGCAGTTTATATCATGTAGTTCATCATGGCAGGGACCTCGAGGCAGCAGGAACTCGAAGCAGTCACTCTCACCTACACTAGTGGACAGATAAAACATATGTCACAAACATTCCACGTTCAAACTCGGTGCACAGCTTTCAGTTGTTGGGAACTTGTTCTTCAAATGTGCTTTATTCACTGTATGATTCTCTGTAAAAGCAAAAGCCACTCAAATGCAAAAGTTCAAGAGAGAAATTTAGGTAAAGTGTGGTACATCTTAAAGCAGAACAATACTAAGATATTTAAAAATAAGAGGTGAGTCCATATAAAGTGTATAAACTGTCCAAACATGCCGTGACAGTGAATAAAGCAAACAGGAGGGCGATTCCTAGAGCAGCTTGAGAGCAAGTGAGAGGGGTTAAGGGGGCGAGTGTGTGTGTGTGGCCCCATAGGGACATTAAAGAAATAACAAAATGGGGCTCGAGAGGCTGATCCAGTGTAGAGAGACCATTCTGCTCTTCCAGAGGACCTGGGTGCATTCCTGAACACCCAGACTGGGAGGCTCACAGCAGCCTAAAACTCCAGCTACAGGGGATCTGACACACTGTTCTGACTCCCACAGGCACTGCACTAACATGCACATAGCCACACAGAGACGCACACATATATACACAGTTAAACATAAAATAAGGAAACTAAAGCTGAGCAGGGGGTGGCACACGCCTTTAGTCCCAGCACTCAGGAGGCAGAGGCAGGCACATCTTTCGGAATTTGAAGCCAGCCTGGTCTCCGGGGTAAATTCCAGGGCAGCCAGGGCTACACAGAGAAATCCTGTTTCAGAGGGGAGCAGGGAGAAAGAAACTACTCAAACCAATGGTCGTCATTAACAAAGAGGTCTAGGTGATGGGGACAATGTTCCTGAACTGTAGGAGACTAAGCTTCTGTTTAGACCCTCAATTTGTGGTAACTCATTATTGCTGCTTTAGGAAGTGAATGTGCCACCTTGCTAAATATATCCACTGAATCACAGAAAAGGCTTAATGAACAATGGCTGGTCTCCAACTTCTACAGCCCACAAATCCTCTGAATGTACCCCAGACTGGCAGTTTTTCTGCTCACTACTTTTATGAAGTGCTCCAAAGCAGCTGCATGACCAGAGGGGGAGGTGCTGCATGCTTCCTACCTGACAGCCCCACTCAAAACCCTTCGCAGCCATTTTCTGGGTAATATGACTGAAAATAGTCAATAAAGGAAACATACAGTTATTCCAATTTGGCAAGTCAGGAAACAGGCTTACACAGGAAGGAATCCTCCTTGAAAAGGACAAGCTCAAGTCTGAACTAAAAATCTGTGCTCACAATCCCTTGGCAAGGCAAGGCATACAAAGGGTGATGGTGACTAGAAAAACATAAAGAGTGAATTTCAAAGTTAAATAAAATTCCTCAAAAAACAACCCAATAAAATTGAAATGTGCACCCATACATGTTACAAGACAAACAAACTTAGACATGGGCCAGGCTACAAGGTATGTTCACAGCTTGCTGATTTCCAGATCCCATAGTTTACATACTGGCTGGCATAGGACAAACTATTAGTATTGATGCTTATAGTATAAACCCTTATGTTGACCAATACTCTTCAAAAAAACAGCTGGTCCTTTAATCTAGAATCTTCCTCTCTCCTTCCTGATACCTCTCATCCTATCTTCCTCTATCCAGATACAGCTCAAAACTGTCTTCCTGCTTTTCTTCCTGGGAGGACTGAGGAGCTACAATCTGAGTGCTTCCTCCCATCTCTACCCATCTATCCTCACAGGTCTGCCCAGCATTATGTCTGTTCTATCGCCATTAGCAAAGCTTATCAATGTATACCTTTACTAGCTAAACCCATAGCTGTGGGTATCTCTGGGGATCAGAACTGATTCAAAACAAAAAAAGACAAGGATAAGTTTAAAACAGGTAAAAAGGAGTAATTGGAGAGAAAGTCCAGGGGCCACACTTAGTACCTGGTCAGTGTGCTCAGGCTTAAATAGGCTCTAGAAATTAGGAAAGTGTGTGCCCTCCCAGAAGGGTGGTGCTGATGGACAAAGAAAGAGCTGGTCCAAGGGTGACCAAAGTGACAGGCTCACTTCACAGTCTGTTATACCATGCTTGCACTGCCTTCTGTGGGAAAGAATCCACTTGTAGCCCAACACAAACACAGCTTTCGATCTAGATTTCATCCATGTAAATCCTCTCCTGCTACACAAGGATAGTGAGGGAACACAAAATCTCAGAAACATGGCCAAAGGCCTGGCCAAAGCGTACGACTATCCTTGGAATGACTGGAAGCGTTTGTTTCCTTCCCTTCCAAACCTGCGGGGTGGTGACCCATTGTCTCCCCAGACTGCTTGCTTTCTGAATAAAGTGTGATTTTGTGCATCACTTCTTGGGGTCATTGAGATGGGTTCAGTGGGTAAAGACACTTGCCACCAAGCCTGACACCTGAGTTTTACTCCCAAGACCCATTCACATGGTGGAGAAAGAGAACCGGCTCCAGCAAGTTAATCCTCTGACCTTCACTCCTGTGCTATGGCACCTGTGGACCACACACATACCCTCACAAAATGAGAGCCAACCTTTTTATATAAGGATTTGGTTCCTAGTTTTTGCTTATATGACAAGTGGCACAGGCCACTTGCCTGGAACACGAAGGCGGAGTTCATCCTATTAGACAGAACTGCTGAATCAAGATGGCCAGGAAGCTTGCATTTGCTGTGATGTGCGTCCTCGTTCTTGTTTCCTCCCAACTACCCTCCTTGTTTCTCAGCCGAGAACCCTGTCAGCTTGCTGCCCTTAAGGACAGGGAGACCCAACGCTGAGCAAACCAAGATTCTACACAAATGGTACTTGACCTTCAAAACTGACACTGATAAACACAGATTTGCCTTGAACACAAAAGACACACAGTCCCACCATCTCACCTGTTCATGTAGTTCAGTTAAGCAGAAAAGGATGGAGCGAATTCAAGCAAACTAAGCCCAGGGCATCACATATAAAGATAATTTACCCTTACAGATTTTTAACAAAAGAAGAAAACAAGGCCATGTTTGTTTTATGTGCTTTAAGGTCAAGAAAAATGTCTGGTCAAGAAAAATGGTCAAGTGCTATTACCATAAAAAGGACACGATTCTTGGTTTCAACATAGCGACATTTCTCAATTACAGAAGTACTTGTTTCTCTAGTTTCAGTGTTCTTTTTTCAGTCAATGGTTTTTCCAGCTTTGTCTCCCCTACTGATCTCTAGTTGTAACTTAAAAGTGTTTTCTTTGCTAAGCGTGTGGGTGTGGGCGTGGGCGTGTGCGCGCGCACGTGCGCGTGTACATGTGCATGTGCGTTTTCACCATTCTTGCATGTAAATATTTCTTGTAACATTCTGCATTCTTAGGGAAGCCTGCTGGAAAAGTGGTTGTTTTGAAGATAAAGCACTGACTTTTCTTTTTTAAAAAGTATTTATTTTTATTTTATGTGCATTGATGTTTTGCCAGCATATGTCTGCGTGGTGGAGTCGGATTCCTGGAACTGGAGTTACAGACAATTGTGAGCTGCCATGTGGGTGCTGGAAACTGAACCTGGGTCTTCTGGAAGAACAGTCAGTGCTCTTAACTACTGGGCCATCTTCCCAGCCCCAAAGCACTGACTTATCAGCTCCGCTTCCCCACCTGGAAAAGTAAAGGGTATCTTGTTTCTCACAGCTATTAAAAACAATGGCCAGCAAAAAAAATGAATTTAAGTATCTATAGTATAAAAGTGCATATACACACAACAACTATAAAAATAAATTTTATGTATGATATAGCTCATAATACAGTATTGTGTTGGAAAATTAGGTTCATATGCACATGTTTCAAAATTATCAAATAGATTTTTGGAAATGTGGAAAAAAATAACAACCAGAGCCAGAAGCCAACCTCCAACCTCCACTTCAGTTCTTAAGTGTCCTCAGAATCTCTCTGCTGCCCTCAAATAGAACACCTGCAGACTCTTATTTTCATAGCTAAGAGGACTTTCATCCCAAGAAGCAAAGGTAAAATAACAAAAGGGCACTGACCATGGAAATGGGTCTTTGATAGCAACCACAGAAAAAAGAGCCAACCAGCAAAGGAAGTTTAGGCATTCCACAGAAACAAGGCCTGCTCACCATGGGTTGGGAAGTTAGGAGAACAGGTATCCAATCTCAGATGCCCACGACTATCTGGCAATGCCTTCATCATGAAACGGCTGTGGTCCTGTTAGCGAGCTATAACCAGCTTTTTAAAAAATAAAATATAAGTATCATTTTAAAAGAATATTACTCTATGATGCTCTTTATTCATTCCATTTTAGGCTCATCTAAGCCTGTAGCTTGGGAATGTAGCTCTGTGCAGCAGGCTTTGGTTTAAAAAAAAAAAAAAAAAGACATAGACTCCCATAGTCCTGGGAGTGAACCCCAATTCTGAAAGAGAATGTCACACACACTCACCCATCTTATCTCTTCTAGAGGATTTAAAGACCTAAAAGCCACTCAGGCTCAAGAACCCAACCAATCAGTAACATGGGAAAGAAAGCAGCAAGCATGGGAAACTCAGAAATGAAACAGATTTTGAAAAAAAAAAAAAATGTTTAAAAAAAAAAAAAAAGGTGGGGCTTGAAATGGCTCGGGGTTAAGAGCATTTACTGTTCTTTCAGAGTGGCCATGTTCTCTTCCCAGCATCTACATGGCGGCTCAGAACCATCTGTAACTCCAGTCCAAAGGCATCTGGTGGCCTCGTGGGCACCAGGCACGTGATGGACACACATACATGCAAACAAAATACTCATACCCATAAAATTAAAATAAATAAAAATAAGTCTTTTAAAAGGCACAAACAGACCAAAATGAAAAGATGAAGAATATCAGAGATGGAAGACAAGGTCTATGTAATGCAGTATTCCGAGAGTGAGAGAAAAACTATATAAGCCTGACCACAATGTCCGAGAACTCACAGCACATTCAATATACTCAGTAAATAGAAGCCACAAACAAGCCAGTGTGAGTGTTCCCATATCAGATAAAGCAGCCTGCAAGACAAAATTGGTCTAAGAGATAAACAATAGCGTTAGGAGGAGACAGTCTATCAAGATGACTGAACAATTGTGCGTATGGCAAGCCACAAACATTGGTGCTTCAATTTCATATGACAAATACTAACAGACACAAAAGAGATAACTCAAATTAATAAAATTAGAGATGAAAAGGCATATTTTACAATAGATACCATTAAAATCCAGAAGATCATTAGGGAATGCTTTAAATTTTTCAGCTCCAAAAGACTTAAAAATCTAGACAAAATGGATAAATCCTGGGGACAGACAGATGACTTACCAAGGTGAGATGAAGAGGACATAAGCAATTGTAAGAGACCCATAGTGATCCCTGAGGTTTAAATAGTAATAAAGAGTCTTGTGAAAAAAAGAGAAATCCAAGACTGATTTACCACCGAATTTCCCCCAAACCTTTAAAGGGCTACTACACCAGCTGGGCACGGTGGCACACACCTTTAATCCCATTGCTCGGAAGACAGAGGCAGGCAGATCTCTGTGAGTTTGAGGCCAGCCTGGTCTACAAAGCCAGTTCTAGGACAGCCAGGACTACATAGAGAAACTGTCTCAAAAAACAAAAGTGGGGAAGGGGAGCTAATACACCAATGCTCCATAAAATAAAAAGGGAAGGAACACTCCCAAACTTATTCTATGAAGCTAGTATTTCTCTGATGCCAAAAATAAATAAAAACACAAAGAAGATTATGCACCAATTTCCCTGACAAACATAGATGCATACTTTCTCAATAAAATGTTTGCAAACTGAATCAACACATTAAAAAAATGATCAAGTTGGTTATATCCCCAAAATGCAAGGATGGTTCAACATACACAAACCAGTAAGTGTGATACAGCCGATAATCTTAACACCAGAAATCATATGATTGCCTCAACAATGCAGAAAATACTTTAAAGCTCAACATCCATTTATGTTTAAAAGCCCTGTAAAAATAGATGAAGCATACAATAAAAGCTATTATAATATACTAAGTGAGGGGAACTTGAGAACAATTTCTCTGAAATCTGAAATGAGAAAAGGTCACCCATTCTCTCTACTCTCGTTCATAGTGTGTAAATTCTTAGCTACAGTGGTAAGAAAAGAGTTACAAATGGGTATGAAGAATCATAATATTCCTATTTGCAAGCAACGTCATTCTATACTTGAAATTTTCTACCAGAGCACTCTTATACCTGATTACTGACACTCTTATACCTGATAAATACTCTCAGCAAAGTAGGACACAAAATCAACAGACAAACTCAGTAGCTTTTCTACATAACAATGGTGGGAAAAAAAGAAAAGAAAAAATAAACCAGAGGGTTTTTTAAGGGGGGGGGGGTCAATTCACAATGCTTCAAAACTAAATAAAATAAAAATAAGAATAAACCTAACCAAGGAGGTAAAAGATCTTTATAATGAATATTTTGAAACACAAGAAAATACTAGCAGATGGAAAGACAGCGCATGACCACAGATTGGCGGAAGAGCGGATATTGCTATACTACTGAAAGCAATCTACAGATTCAATGCGATCCCAATAAAGGTCCAAACACGCTTCAAAGAAATAACAAAACGTCTAAACATTGATATGGAAGCACAAAAGACCCTGAAAAGCCAGAGCAAACTGGTAGCAGAATGAGCAATGACATAAATACCATCAAACTATGTGGCTCAAAAATAATAGGGGACTAGCCCCAAAACAGCACACAGACCAGCTGATTACAACAGAGGACTCATTATCAAGACACAGCTGCTGCCACCTAATTTCTGGCAAACATGTACATTGAAACCAAAGTTCCACAAATGGTGCTGAGAAAACTGTGTGTGTGTGTGTGTGTGTGTATCTGCATATGTGTGTGTATGTGTGTGCGTGTGTGTATGTGTGTGTGCGTGTGTGTGTATGTGTATGTGTGTGTGCGTGTGTGTGTGCGCGTGTGTGTGTGTGCGTGCGTGTGTGTGTGTGCGTGTGTGTGCGTGTGTGTATGTGTGTATGTGTGTGTGCGTGTGTGTGTGCATGTGTATGTGTATGTGTGTGTGCGTGTGTGTATGTATGTGTATGTGTGTGTATGTGTGTGTGTGCGTGTGTGTGTGCGTGTGTGTATGTGTGTGTGTGTGTGTGTGTGTATGTGTGCGTGTGTATTCCCATGCAGACCTATGTAACTAGATCTCCTTCTCTCACCATGTTAAAAAAAAATCAATTCAAACTATCTCACTAACAGGCTAATATAAGCTTTGGCACTCTGCAAGGCAAAGAGTTTCTGAAATGAGCTCCAATAACTGAAGAAATAATTGCATTATTAACAGATAGGATTGAATGAAATTGAAATGCATCTGCACAGCCAAAGAAATTATCAGAAGAGTGAAAACCTACGGACTGGGAGAAAATCTTCATCAACTATACGAATGAAAATAAATAATAATTAATTTATACTAGAAATATCTAGTAGAGAACGCCAAAATCAAGTTGATGTGTATGAGTGTTTTGTCTATATATGTGAATTGCATTGCATGTGTGACCAGTGCCCAAAAAGACCAGAAGAGGGAGTCAGAGGCCCAGAAACTGGAGTTAGAGCCATTGTGAGCCACTATGTGGGTCAGAGACCCTGAGCCAAGTCCAAGAGCAAGAAAGAAGTGCTGCTAACCTCTGAGTCATCTCTTTAGCTCCCAGAGCTCCAAAAATTAAACACACACACACACACACACACACACACACACACACACACACACACACACACACATACACGCCAGTCAATCAACAAATGAGCAAATGAATTGGACATTGTCCTTCAGGAAAACACGAATTAAAACTACATTGATATTCCATTTCACTCCAGTAAAGAAATACTTGACAACGAAAACTGGTAAAGATGTGGGTGGGGTTAGCGGTGTCCGTGTAAACTGGTGGTGCAGCCATAGCAGAAATCAGTGTGGACTGTGGACGTTTCTCAAAAAACTAAAAAGAGAACTACCATATGATCCAGATGCTTGCACATTCATTTTTATTGCTGCAGTGTCCAAGATACAGAATCAGCCTCGACACTCATCAAGAGATGTGAATAAAGAAAATGTGGTATATATACACAAATTGAGTTCTCCTCATCCACTGAGAATCACACTACATCACTTGTATGAAACTGAATGGAATTTGGGACTAAGTAAAACAAAATTAGCCAGACACATATGTACAATCTAAATTTAAAACACACACACTTTTCTTCTTCTTTTTTCTATTTGGTTTTTCCAGACAGGGTTTCTCCGTGTAGCCTCGGCTGTCCTGGACTCACTTTGTAGACCAGGCTGACCTCGAATTCACAGAGATCCACCTGCCTCTGCCTCCCGAGTGCTGGGATTAAAGGTGTACGCCACCACTGGACGGCTGTATAAAAACTCTTAAACCCGGGCTGGAGAGATGGTTCTGAGGCTTAAGAGTACTGTCTGCTCTTCCAAAGGGTATGAATTCAATTTCCAGAAACCACATGGTGGCTCCCAACCATCTATAAGGAGATCTGGTGCCCTCTTCTGGCCTGCAGGTGTACATGCAGGCAGAACACTGTATACATAATAAGTACATAAATAAATCTTTAAAAAAAAAATCTCTAAAGCCCCTGTGTACACTAAAAATTCTCATGAACCACTGAGATGAAACTATTTTCTTTTATGTACAATCTAGATTTCTCTGTATATGAATATGTGAAACACGGGGGGTGCTCTGAGGGGAGCAGAGACAAGCAAGGGGGACGCAAGTATGTCATCATGAAACCCATCGTTTGGTACAGATTTTCTTAAACAAAATTTTTAAGACACACACACAAAAAAGGAAATCACCCCGCAATCCTACAAAATAGACCTGGTAGAAAAACAGTTAAAACAAAAGTCTGATCCCTCTACAATAAGGTACTTTCTAGAAAGCACCAAAACTGGTTGTTCAACAAAAGACCGTGCCAGCAGGGTAATAGCCTTTCCTCAAAATCAAAAAAAGATGTCTGCCACACGAAAAGCTGAAAACAGCAGGAGATAAATACTGGTGTAAGGGGCGCAGGGTCTCCCGGTCCCAGCTCACCCTCCCCCACCCCCCAGCTAAAGAGGCGGCGATTAGGACTGTTGAGCTGAAGCAGGTTTCCCGCCCCGCGCCGCCGCTTGCAGATTTCACAGGCCCCTCTCTTCCTTCTTTTTAAATTTTTCTATTTTTTTCCCCCAAGTTGCATATCTCCCTAAGAACTGTCCCTAGGCAGCAGCAGCACCCCAGCTTGCTTGCCTCTGAGAAACGCCCCCAGCAGGGAGCAGAGGTGGCGGACCAGCAAGTCCCCAGCAGGCCCGTTACAAGCGCGCAGAGCCCCCCGCACCCCCACTCCTGCCCGCTCCCCGAGGGCAAGAGTGCGGGATGGGGCGGGATAATGAGCTAGGCAATGCCCGGCCAAGCAGCGGGCTGAGCCCCGCGCTTCTGCGCAAACCGCCCCGCGACTCGGGTCGGCCGCGGAGAGTGGGCCGCGGAGGCCGCGGGGATGGAGGGCAGAGGCCTCCCCCTAAGGGGTCAGCCCGCGCCCCGCGCTCCCCGCCGATAGCCCGCTGCTCCCGCTGCTCCCGCTGCCCCGCGGCCGCACACCTCGAGCCAGGCTGTGCCGCGAGGCGCGTCCGCCGCGGTGCGGCCCGAAGCCGCCACCCCCCCTACTACTACTACCCCACCCGGGGGGGGGTGGTCCCCGCAGGGAAAGCTCCGCTGGGCCGCGCCGCCCCGGCCGTGTCGCCGCGCGCGCGACCTCCCCGCGCCAGGCCGCGGTCCCGGGTGGACGACCCCGCGGGGACCTCGGGAACTCGCGGCCCGCAAAGCCCAGGTACCCCCCCCCCAACACACACACACACATCAGCTACGCACCTTGCCGCGCGTGGGCCCCACACGGTCCGGGGCCGCCGCCGCCTCCTCGGCACGCGCGCAGGTGACAAGGAGGCCCTGCGTTCCGGGCCCGGGGCGAGGCGGGAGGCTGCTTCCAGCGGCTCGTGCGGGACAGGCTGGGGAAGCGCAGCGCAGGCCGAGTCCGCGCTCCCACGCGGCTGCGGGGCCCCGAGAGCCGTCACGTGTCGCCGAGCGGCGGGAGAAGAAGGTGTCGCCTTTGCTCCGAGGATCGGGTCGCGTCCCGCACCGCCGCGCGGGAGAGGCCCCGGGCGTGGAGGCCCGACCTCCGGGGCCGGGAGCTTCGAGCCAGGAGCGCGGGGCCGCGGCATGGGGCCCCGTCGCGAGCAGCGTCTCCTCGGAGGCCAGCGGCGGCCGGCGGTCGTGGAAGCCATCGCTCAGCACGCACGGGGTGGCGCGCTTCCGTCGGGGCCGCCCGCGTCGTCCCCTCAGACGCCGACGACGACGTCGCACTCACCGCGCGCCCGACGCGCGGTCCCCGGAGGTCGGGAGCGGACCGGGCAGCGAAGCACGGAGCTACGCCAGGCTCGTCGCCTCCGTCATGCAGGATTTCTGTCACGCGGGCAGGAGCCGTCCAGGCACCTGGCAGAAGGGCCACGGAGTCCCGAGGGCGCGGTGCGGTCGCTCCGAAACTCTCGGAAACCGGGATGCGCACTCGCCCCCCACCGGGTGGTCCTGGCGACTGAGGGGACAGGAATCAAGTTCCCACCCTCGGGGGGAGGGGGAGGGGGCGCTCCCGACCCAATCAGAGGGCGCGGCCGCTGCACGCCGCCGCCCGGTGGCTCACGGGCCTCCTTGGGACAGCGCCCGGGGGTGCGTCGAAGGGCGGAAGACAAGAGCCCGGGGGAGGCGGAGGAACCGAGACCCAGGGAACACCTCGGTCCTTCCCAGCACACCTCCCTACTAGCAGCCTCCTCCTTCTGTTCTTCTCCCATTCTAATGCCCCCCAAACGTGTGGCACCATTCCCCCTTAAAGTCCTTCGGTGGCACCCCATTGCCTATAGCTGGGCCGTTAGACTGCAGTGTTAGAGGGTCCCAGGCACAAAGGCGGTCCCTCTAATGCCTCACCCCACAACCCCGTTACCTGGTATTTTTAAGATACTGACTGATGCTTGGCTTCCCCCACCCCCCCATATGGGGTATATCTCGAGCGTGTTTTGTTTTTTTGTTTGTTTGTTTGTTTGTTTGTTTTTTAAGCCTTCCAAACGATTATATCATAAAGTTTAAAAAAAAAAAAAAAACTTTTTTCAGACGCTCACTAGTTCCAGATATTGCTAGTCCTTTCATTTTAAAGAGGCTTTACGAATCGTTCCTTGCTCTAATTTGTTTCGGTACACCCTATCCCCTTTGTTGGACTTCGTAATCTTCACTTCCAAAAGGCGTAGCCGGTTTCCTACATTGCAGAGGGTGTATGACATTAAAATGTGCCTCTGTGCTTTTTCATCAATTTCCATAGCTTCTCTAACTCTTGCCACTTTCCCCTCTAATAGACTCTTCAAGAGTGTAACATAAGCAGCTTTTGCTTTTCGAAGTTATTTTTTAAATTTTTATGAAAATATTGGTACTGTTGAAAAAGCAAACCCCTGCTGCCCTCCTACCTAACTTCCCCGAGGTAGTCACCTTTATGCCTTTTGATGCTTATTTAGTAGCTATGTTCACGTCTGTAAATGCGTTTGATTGTTACTTGTTGGGATATTTCTTCCCGGTTTTATAAGCTATCCCTATCCGGTAAATATTTTGAGACTGCTTACCAAAAAACCCTCATCCTTAGTATTCTAGTTTGTCTGGGTATAAAATTCAGGATCAGAAATTATTTACTTGAGGAACTTCTAGCTCCGAGAGTTGTTGAAACTGCTGGAAACATTCTATTACTGGATTCTTTTATTGTTTGTTTTTCTCTATTCTGGAAACCTACGGAACTTCCTCCTTCAGTGTTTTGAAGTTACACGATGCTTTGCAGAAATGTGGGCCCCCTTGTCTATTCCACTGGATACTGGGTGCATTCTTTCATTCTTAACAGTCAAGCTTCTGAATTAACTTGGTTATTTCCTCTCCAGTTTCATTATTTTCTCCTCCTGTCGGTCAGACAGTGGACTTCCAGAATTGCCCTACACCGTTCCTTAGTTCTCAAATCACCATTGTCCTGGTTCACATTTTTTTTTGTTTTGTTTTATTCTGCTCTTGTTTGTTTGTTCAATACAGGGTCTCACTATGCAGCCTTGGCTAGCCTGAAACTCACTCTGTAGATGAGGCTGGCTTTGTACTCACAGAGACCTGCCTGTCTCTACTCTAGTTTATAAGCGACTTTATTTTCCAGTTCATCTTAATGACTATCTTTTATACCAAACTTTTACTTTTCCAAGAACTCTTTATACTGTGAGTGTTTCTTTGTCGGCTTGCATTTTCTTTTCATGGTTGCATAGCTTTCCTCATCTCCCCCTAGGAACATATGGCCCTTCATTCTTCCCCTGCATACTGTTCCTCGGGACCCTCTTTATATTCGTGTCCTTTACTTCATTATGCTTTCTGTGGCCTCTCAGCCCATGTCTATTACCCATGATGAAGACTAGGGAGCAGGATGCCCGCCAATAGAGAAGAGAGTGAATAAACTGCTGCATTTGTTCCTTGGGGAACGTCCATGCAACCCTGTAGGCTGGCCGCCAGAAATGTTAAATGGCAAAGGTCTAGGTGGGGCTGTGTACAGAGCCACTTTTGAGTGGTAGCATTTGTTAATGTAGTTTTAACTGGAGGTGGGTATGTGCGTTATGTGCGTGAGAGTGTAGATGCTCACAGACACCAGAAGACAGCATCAGATCCCTGGAGCTGGAGTTACAATGGGTGGGACAGGGGTGCTTGGAGCCGAACTCTGGCCCTCTGCAAAAGCAGCACACACTCTTAACCTCTAAGCCATCTCAGCAGCCCCAGTATGCTACTAATTTTTTTTTTTTCCTGAAAGAAACAATGACAGGAAAACCAAAAGTTGTGGTGCTTGGCTACCTGAAAGCAGCGTAGTGGAGTAGAGAGCTGAGGCAAGCGAGGCTACTTTACAAACACGGTATTTAACATAGTTCTAGCTTTGGACCCATCCATGCTTTTAACATAATTGAAAAAAACACATTTTGGTTTCTAAAGTATTTCCAAACATTGAAATTGGACCATTGACCAAGGAACATTGAAAGCCGACAGAGATAAATGAACTTAACCCTAGTCAAGTGGGTGGCATAACAGCGTGGCAGTTCCCTGTTACTTAAAGCACTGATAAATGCAAGCTTCTGAAAGGCTGGGGCATGAGGATCCCATGAGCTGACAAGTTTAAGGCCAGCCTAGTCAAATAAACCTCATTTCAAAAAATAAGATGAAATCTAAAAGGAGGCAATTGTTACATTACAAAACTTTTTAATACTTTGAGGAGTGAAACCGTAATTTCCTCTGTAACCCTAACATTTTACTTTATACATGGAACACTGTTATACTCAGCAAGAGTCTATCAGATTGTAAAGAGAGTCCATGAAAGAGAAAGGGGTAAGAATCCATGAATTTTATTCCTCTCTCTCTCTCTCTCTCTCTCTCTCTCTCTCTCTCTCTCTCACACACACACACACACACACACACACACACACACACACACACATTAAAAAATAATCAACCAAGAGGCCAGTGAGATGGCTCAGTGGGTAAAGGTTCTTGCAGCCAAGCCTGACGATCTGACTTCAAGCACTGGTAAACACGGGATGCAAGAAAAGAACCGATTCCCACAGAGAGGGAAGGAGTCACATCTGGAGAGAAAGGGGAGGGAGGGGTAACTCTAATAGAGTATAAGAGAGTTAATGACATGCATGACAAAATACCTCCCATTGACCTTGAGTCCTGATTCAAACAAAGTAATTGTAAAAATAAATGTTAAGACAGTCAAAGAGACTGAACACAGGTGATTTCTTTCTACATATTAAAGAAGTATTGTTAGTTGGGTGACGTATGATAATAGCATTATGGTGATTTTTATTATTTGTGTGTGTGTGTGTGTGTGTGTGTGTGTGTGTGTGTGTGTGTGTTCAGGTACCCATGGAGGCTGGAGGCATCAGATCCTCCTAGAACAGAAGTTACAGAGGATGGCAAGCCTCCTGACACGCGTGCTCTTAACTACTGAGACACCTCTCCTGCCCCTCTCATGATATCTTCAAGATGTTTTGTTTTGTTTTGTTTCTGTCCGAAATGTGCCTTTTTTCTTAAAAGCAATGCAATGATAGTTATATTGTGCTGAGTGTTTGAATTCAAATACTTATGAGGGCTTTCAATATGGCTCAGTAATCAAAGGCACCTGCTGATAAGCCAGACATGAATCCTGTCCCCATCCCACACGGTGGTGAGAGAACCAGCTCATAAAATTGTCTTCTGATCACCGCATGTCCTTCGCCCGTGAATAAATGTTTAAAATTAAAATACTTAATCAGAATAGATGAAACAAGGTCAGCTAACGCAGGTAAGTGCCAAGGCTGAGTAACAGCAGGGCCGGGGGGGGGGGGGGCGGTGTCACTGTCTGGTAGACAACAGCTCCTTAGCTACTGTCTAGCTTTCTACTGTTTCAGTCACCCGTGACCAACCATAAAAAATATTAAATGGAAAATTCCAGAGATAAACTCATAAAGTTTTAAATTGGGCCCCGTTCAGCATGATGAAATCTTGGACCATCCTGTTCCATCCAGCACAGAGCATGAATCATCTCTTTGTCCACGCTGTACTCACTGCCCGTCCTTCAGGCACTTAGTATCCCTTCTGGCTATCAGCCTGGCTCTCAAGACCCTCAGTGCTTGTACTCAAGTACCCCTTATTACGCTTAATCATAGCCCCAAAGCACAAGGAAGGGATGTCAGCAATTTTTCGATATGTCAAAGCAAAGACATAAACTGGTCCCTTTAAATGAAAAGATATATAAAGTCTTCACCTAAGATGAGAGATGGGGGTGGGGAGGAGAGGATGTCAAAGTTGTTAGGATTGACAGAACAACTTTCTGTGGTTGTAATTGTGATGAAGGAAAAGAAAATTCATGCTACTGTTGTGGTCACATCTCAAACCGCCAGTGTTCCAGCCTCTGTGTATGACAAACAAGTGCAGGAGTTAGTTAAAATGGAAAATGCATTAAATCTGTGCATAGGTGTATTTCAGCAATACTGGCGGATTCAGATATCTGCCTGAGGGTCTTGAGACGTCACTGTGTATTTTTCCATACTTGTCTTAATTTTTCCATAATGAAAATATTTTGTGACTACAGGAACCATTCTGTCCATAGAGCACTTTCTGCATACGCATAAAATCTGGATTCAGTCCCCAGAACCCATGTTTTAGAAGCCCAGTATAGGGGTGTCCACTTACAATCCCAATGCTGGGGAGAGAGACAGGCAGATAGGGAGATACAGGGAGAGAGATACCTGAAATTCACCTACCTGCCAACCTAGCCTACACTGCAAGTTCTAGATTAGTGAAAATCCCTAGTGTTAAAAGTCGGGGGGTGAGGCCTGAAGAACAGCACCATAACACCCAAGACTGGCCTCTACCTTCCATGTGCACACTCACCACACACGTGTGTACACACACAAGAAGAGAGGTTTTGTTGTTGTTGTTACTGGTTGTGGTTTTGGTTGGTTGGTTTTGGGTTTTTTGTTTTGTTTGTTTGGTTGGTTTTGGTTTTTTGACACAGGGTTTCTCTGTGTAGCCCTGTCTGTCCTTGACTCACTCTGTAGACCAGGCTGGCCTCGAACTCACAGAGATCCACCTGCCTCTGCCTCCCGAGTTCGGGGACTAAAGGTGTCCTGGTGGTGCTTTATGGGTTGCTTTGGGGTTTTTTGTTGTTGTTGTTTTGTTTTGTTTTAGAATAGTGGATTTAAAGATGATTGGCAGTCAGGAATATCTGGCACCAATGATTCTTACAAGACCATCGTGTGAAGCGAGCCAGCCCTAGCCCTCAAGCCTCCCCCCCCTCCCCCCATACCCTCCCTCCCGGCTGCGTACCAGCTATCGTTCCCACTCCCGGGAAAGTGTCTAACGCCCAAGGCTTCATTGCTGTTGCCATCTCTGCTGGCCTCCCTCTCAGTAGCCTTAGGGATTCCTTTACTAGGGGCTGAAGACTTGGCTGGGGGTGGGGGTGCTTAAAACACTCACTGTGCAACAGTGAGGACTGGGGTGCAGATCCCCAGCATCCACATAAATGCTGAGCAAATGTGGCGGCCTGTCTGTAATCCCAGTGCCAGTGTAGATAGAGTCCTTAGAGCAGGCTTACCGTCTAGATTAGTTACAGATTCAGCAAGAGACTTCAATATACAAGGTGCAGAGCAACTAAGGAGACACCAAACATCAGCCTCTGGCCTCCACACATATATGCACACACATGCAAACACACACACACACACACACACACACAACGTGTGTACCCAACACGCATGAAAACATTCTGACCAGGAATGGTGGTATACACCTGTAGTCCCAGCACTTAGGAGTCAGTGGCAGGGAGATACGGGGCTTAAGTGAATTTGAGATCAACGTGACTCTCTGAGACTCTGTCTCAAAAATAAGAATTAAAACGGAAGCTCAGGGTGTCCCAGTTGATAAAGTGCTTGCTGCACACACATGAGAACTTGAATTCAAGCCCTGGCACCACATAAAAGCAGCGTGGTGACACACATCTGTAACTCCAGGCAGGTGGGTGGCCTCCCGAGCCTCAATGGTCATCCAGCCCAGCCTCATCATGAGCCCCAGGTCCCAGTAAGCATCTATTGTGCATGAAGCAAGAGGAGAGACTCCTGAAGAGGTCATACCCAAGGTCGACCTCTGGCCTCCACATCCACGGGCACACACATGCTTGTGTACCCACATATACATGAACACACACACACATCGGAGATAAACACACATACACATAAATACACAAGCAAAAAAAATGCCTTTATATAGTTGTAATGGGACACGAAGAGGGAAAAGCTCAAATATCTGTGTTCATTCCACTACTGTGGTCTCGTTTCTTTCTAAGCGGTTGGGAGATCTGCCTTTGCTGAAATGTGCTCCATTATGTCAGCATGTCGCTCCTGCCCACCACACACTCCTACGCCTGGGCCCAGCTCAGCTTTTGGGCCTCAGATTGCAAAGACAAAAACAAGGTTGAGTCATCGGGGCAGCTGCCCATGTTACTCACACCACTGAGAAGCCTGAAACATTGGAAAGCTGACAAGATGGCGGTGGCTGTAGCCGTCAAATTGTGAGAGTTTTGTGGAGGGCCAGAGAACGTGTTTAATTGGGAGGACAGGGACAGATTCCCTAGTGGCAGCTGGTGGCCCCCTGCCTCTTGGAGCAGAGGGTCCTGCTAGACAGAGGGTTCTGCTCTCACTGCGCAGAGGCTGGTACAGCGTGTGAATCACGTCTGAGGAAAATCCTGTAGCCCCGCCCCTACAGGAGACTCCATTATTCCAGGGCTCTTCCTCTTTGACTGTGCTCGTGCATTGTGCTTACTGTCCACCACAGGCCGACTGAACAGGCTGAAAGACCATGTTTGGAGTCTTTGGAGACTTGCCATGTAAGCATGATGACCGGAGTTCAAATCCCCAGTTGCGCATGACAAGGCACATTTATAAATCCCAGTGCTGAGGAGGCAGAGATGGGCAGGTCACTGGAGTTCACTGGCCACCCAGCCTACCCAAATCAATGAGCTCCAGGTTCAGTAAGGGACCCTGTCTCAAAAACTAAGGTGGAGAGAGAGAAAGATACCCAATGTCAACCTCTGTTCTCCACAGGCACAGGCATGCACTCCCTTGAACACACAAACACATATGCATATATAACCCACACCCATGTACCCCCACCCAGAAACACACACACACACACATGCATGTATGCACACACTCATGCACGCGCACCACATACACAAAACATGGATTTGAAACTCAGTAAATGACACAACCCAGTCCCACAGACCTCCATTCTGAGTTTCTGCCTCACCTCTTACTGCATAGTGTCTCGTGACTACATACCCTTCTGTTTTTCCACTTATGAATAACTAAAGAATAGTAAGACTTGTTTAATAACCTTGGCTTAATAAAAATAGGCAATCTTAGAAATATATGTGTTTAGAAAAACATTGTCAGAAACAATGAAAACAAGTAATAATTGAGGCTTGCTATGATGGCCGCTATAGCAGGTGAAGAACACAGACAGTCCCAAGCTTACGTTCCCAGGTAGATCACCGAGTAGACACTTAAGAGGCCAGGCGTGGTGGCACACACCTTTAATCCCAGCACTTGGGAGGCAGAGGCAGGCAGATCACTGTGAGTTCAAGGCCAGCCTGGTCTACAAAGCAAGTCCAGGACAGCCAAGGCTATACAGAGAAACTTTGTCTTGAAAAACAAAACAGAAAAAATAGAATTGAATCCTCTGTGTGTGTGTGTGTGTGTGTGTGTGTTGTGAGAGAGAGAGAGAGAGAGAGAGAGAGAGAGAGAGAGAGAGAGAGAGAGAGAGAGAGATGCATACATACATATGTGGAAGCCAAAACTTGGGGTTGTTACCCCGTCCTATTTGAGACACGGTCTCTCTAAGTCTGGAACTCACCTATTCAGAAAGGCTAGCTAGCTAGAAAGGCCCAGGGCTCCTCCTGTTTCTGCGGCCTCAGTACTGGGATCACAGTCGCACCACAGTGCCAGCTTTTGTGTGGGTCTAAGGATAGGAACTCAACTCCTCTTGTTTGGGCAATAGGCGCTTTGCTGAATGAGCCGTCTCTCGAATCCAAGAGTTAAATGTGCACTCTATCCAGAGAGCTGGCAGTCTGAGAAGTGAGTGGCTTCATACCTGATGCACTACTGTCCTGCATTGCTTCTCTAGCCAGCAAGTTATACAGGGACTGGGGGCTACAAAGGCAGCCAGTCGCTATTGGCTTCAGTTTGCCCCTGTGGCCAAGAGGTCAGCCCTGTTTTTGAGATCTGGATCCTTGTGTTTTTCTCATCATCCATTGCGTTCTTTCCTTATCCTGTGGATGTTTGGGCTCAGGCACATCTTGAAACATTGAATCAAGTTAGTTCCGCCCTCCTACTCCTCCAGGGACATCTAACCTTGGACAGAGGTTAGCTCAGAACCAACAAACCACGGACAATGCATAGGTGCTAAACTAAGCTGCTGACAGGGTACCTGCTGATAACATTCTACAGTGTGAAGTGCAAATGTGACATTATAAAGCAGAGTATAAACATGTTCCTGACCCCTTTTATTCTGCACTGTCAAGAGTAATTTTTTTTTTTTTTTTTAAGAGTAATTCTTAAATGATGTGGGTCCTGAGAGGGGTAGGATCCTGTCACCAAGCTCCTGGTGGGTTGTCACCATGACTTTTTTACCACTGAGCGAATTGTCCTGCACACAGACATGCACATCAGAGTACACCGTATGTAACAGCCAGCAGGCTCATTTAGTCAGAAAATGCCCAAATTATGTCCATGTCTAACACAAGCATCGTAAGCAGAATAAAAGAAGGAGCCAGAGTTGGGCGACATTAGCTACGTGTCAGGTACGCCCTTCCCCTTCAGTTACCTCAGGAAGGGCTGGCTGTGAAGTGAGACCAGGTTGGCCTCAGATATGTGGTCCTCTTGCTTTAGTTTCCCAAGTGCTGGGATTGCAGGCAGGCACGGTCATATCCAGTGGGGCTCTCCTCCAGCCTGACAGAGTCCCCACTTGTCTCCGAACAACATTCTTTCGGAGAGATCGCTGGTTAACCATCTGGTGTTTGATCCAAATTGTCCCTCATTGTCAGGGCCAGGATGACATCTCTCCTAGCTGGTCTCATTTGGTTCCCCAGTGTGTGTGTGTGTGTGTGTGTGTGTGTGTGTGTGTGTGTGTGTGTTAAGAGGAGCAGGTATGAATGACTAATGCCAAGGAATTAATGAGAAAAAACCCTTTGTGGACAATTTTAAGCAACTAAACAGGATAGGAGTAGATCTTAGGTCAAAGGTAACTAGAGTCGTTGTGTGTGTGTGTGTGTGTGTGCGCGCGCGCGCGTGCGCGCGCGCACGCGCATGTGCCCTATAAGTCATGTCCTAGAATCTTCAAATAAATGAATAAACAACATTGCTCGGGTTTCTGTGAGGTTGTTCCTCTGCAGAATGTCAGTAAACGGCAACTCATACAACTCCACAAGGAGAGCCCAAAACACAGCTCACAGGAGCAAATACTTAAGGGAAAGCAGTGTGAAAGGTGAGTGGTCCTCTCAGTTGTACGTGGACGTCCTCCTTAGGTAGTTAGTCTCTGAAGCTTCTTATTTATTAGGAGGGATTGCCTAGACTGGACAGTGCCAGGGCATGGCAAGCTGTTTTTTGTTTGTTTGTTTGTTTGTTTGGTTGGTTGGTTGGTTTGGTTTGGTTTTTGGTTTTTTTTGTTCTTGTTGTTTGTTGCTGTTGTTGTTGGTTGGTTGGTTGGTTTTTTGTTTTTAGAGACAGGGTTTCTCTTTGTGTCCTGGAACTTGCTCTGTAGACCAGGCTGGCCTTGAACTCACAGAGATCTGCCTGCCTCTGCCTCCCAAGTGCTGGGATTAAAGGCATGCGCCACCACACCCACCACCCGGCCCGGCAAGCTGTTTTTGCTTAAAGAGAATACTTGTAATACAATTAAGATCATGTGAACACAGGCTGGGGAAGGTTAGCCACTCTGGTCTGGAAGGCACTGGCTTGGTAAAGTATTTTCTCAGTATTTTATTTTAAAAGCCATTACATTAAAGGTACGAATACAAATAAAAGACCCAATGCAATTAGCATCAGTACACAGAACACCTACACACAAGCCATACACATATATACTGATATGCATACATAAATATGGGGTTGGTTTTTTAAGATTTTTTTTTGTATATTTTTTTCTTTGCCTCACGAAAGTCTGAAAGTCACACATTATTTGGTCCAGCAAGAGCTGGCTAAAAAAAACAAAGTTTTCAATGACCTTGGACAGCAAAGTAGCTTGTGTGCACAAGAAAGCAGAAGAGAGAAAAAATAGTCAGAGAGCCAGAAATCTTTATGCATTAACCCTGCAGCTGCAGACATAAAAGCCATTTGCTCCACTAAGAATTAGGAGAGAAAGAGACAGAGATGAGAGAGAGAGAGAGACAGAGACAGAGACAGAGACAGAGACAGAGAGAGACAGAGAAAGACAGGCAGACAGACAGACAGAAAGACACACACAAAAAAATAGAGAGGCAGAGAGAGGAAGATAAGAGAGACAGACAGACAGACACAGAGAGGTACAAAGAGAAAGTGCACACCAACAACTGCTTCTTTTTCATAGGGTCACAAGCATAATCAGGCCAGTTCGACAGATAATGCTTCAGGAGGCTGCCACCAGGAACATGGCCTATGTCACCCGTTCTAAGGATGGAGTTCTGAAATAAACCAGACAGAGAGGGGCAGAAGCTTCCTTCAAGTCGGAGGTCAAATAGCCCATAACTTGGGAAGCAGAAAGCGATAAAAAGTGCTTTTAAGCCAGGGACCAGACGAGCCTTAGCCAAGGAACCCGACCATAAGGCACAGAGATCCAATACAATACATTTCATGAAGCCCATGGGAGGAATTAAAGCCAAGAGGACAAAATCACCTGGTGGCTGCGTGTGACTTTCTCCACTGTGGAGCCCCCAGTGGCATTTTAGACAGCTTCGGAGTCCTAGGCCAAGTCACAAACTTACTGGAGGACCCAGCGCTGCCTAGAGCTGTCTAGAGCAGTCATCGAGAATATGAAAACAGCTGGTGGGGCACACCTTTAATCCCAGCACTTGGGAGGCAGAGGCAGGCAGATCTCTGTGAGTTCGAGGCCAGCCTGGCCTACAGAGTGAGTTCCAGAGTAGCCAATGCTACAGAGAAAGACCCTGTCTCAAAAACACAAACAAAAACCAAAAACTGTGAAACTGGAATTTACTTCATGTTAGTTGTCACAGAAACTAATAAACAGAGAAGAGACTCAACTATTTTTTCTTTTTTTTTTCTTTTTTTTTTTTTTCATTTTTAAAGATTTACTTATTTTTTATTTTATGTGTATGAGTGGTTTGCCTACAAGGATGTAAGCACACCACATGCATGCCTGTTGTCCGTGGAGGCTGAATGAGGGTGGTGGATCCCTTAGAACCAGAAGTACAGATGGTTGTAAATTACCCTGTGGGTGCTGGGAACCACAACCAGGTCCTCTGCAAGTGATCTTAACTGCTGAACCATCTCTTCAGACTTTTCTCATTTTTCAGTTCAAAGATTTATAGCCAGTGCTGGTTCACACCTTTAATCCCAGCACTCGGGAGGCAGAGGCAGGCAGATCTCTGAGTTTGAGGCCAGCCTGGTCTACACAGTGAGTTCCAGAGCAGCCAGGGCTACACAGAGAAACCTGTCTTGAAAAGCAAACAAAAATGATAATTCAAAGATGTGTTATATTTTTAGTTGTGTGTGGGTGTGTGCGTGTGTGGGTGTGCGTGACAGTGTTCTCAAGGCCAGAGGTGTTGGATCCCCTGAAGCCAGAGTTCCACATGGCTGTGAGCCATGTCCAACACTCTCCTTAGGAATTAAACTGGGACCCTCCATTACAGCAGTATGCAACCTTAACCACAGAGCCCATTTCTCCAACCCAGAAGCCAACTCTTGAACCTCAGACAACAGCACTCTGAAAAGACAGCAGGCTAATACCCTAGAGATCTCTCCTGTGCCTCATCTCCAGTGAGGAGATTACATGGACTTGGGAGGGGGCCACAAAGGCAGTCAGCCATTCTGGACCTCAGGCTTGCCCCTCTGTCGGGTGTTTGGTCACATTTTGAGACATGCGATGTCTGTATCTCATCTTCATAGTCACCCCTTGTTCTGTGGATGTTTGGATTCGGGAGCACCTAGAAACTCTTATCAAGTCTGTTTCTGCTGGTATCGGCCTTGTCCTCCTCCGGAGACATCTGGCTGAGGCACTGGGGGTGTTAACTCCGAACAAACAAACCGTCCACAGTGCCTCTGCTGATTCCTTCTACTAGACGGGCTACAAATGTATCTTTGTAATGAAAATATAATAGTGTCCCTATCTGTCCTTCCTGTCCCCTGCCAGGTTGATTATGTCCCTCAGCAAAGAATTGCTGAAGCACTTACCTCACCACCTCAGAATAGGACCATATTTGGAAACATAGCCACGAGTCTCCTAACACTGGGGATAGATTCTAAAAAATGTGCAATTTCCATTGTGTTTAAACATCACTGTGAATACTTATACAAGCCTAGATGGCAGAGCCTACTACACACCTAAAATGTGGCATATATAAATACATTCACATATGTGCAAATACATGCATAGGGTATCTATATGATATTATAAACAGGAGATTCCAAAAACACAAGATGTTTGAGGTCACTGCCAGTATAATATGGCATACAGTAATGCCTTTCTCTCTCTCTCTCTCTCTCTCTCTCTCTCTCTCTCTCTCTCTCTCTCTCTCTCTCTCTTTAGACAGTTGAGACAGAGTCCCTGGCTGTCCTGGAACTCAGAGAGACCCCCCCCCCACCTCTGCCCCCTGAGTACTGGGATTCAAGGTGTGTACCACCCACACCCAGCTATAACCTTCTTTAAAAACATAGATTTATACTCTAAATTAATATCAAAAGGTATTGTATCACAAGTAGATGAGCAGTCACGTGATCACATCCTTGTTGAGTGCCGTGTCCTGTAGGACAGTGTGAGGGTTGTAATTTAACAGTATACACACAGAGCAGGAGACTCATTTACTCCAGCAGTGAGCAAACTATGACCCTGCGTTCTTTTACAGTTGCTTTTTTTGTTTGTTTGTTTGGTTGGTTGGTTTGTTGGTTGGTTGGTTGGTTGTTTTGTTTGGTTTGGTTTGGTTTGGTTGGTTGGTTTTGGGGTTTTGGTTTGGTCTGGTTTTTTGAGACAGGGTTTCTCTATGTAAGCTTGGCTGTCTTAGAACTTGCTCTGTAGAACAGACTGGCCTTGAACTCACAGAGATTCTGGCTTTTGGCTTTTTTGTTTTTTGACAATGTCTCACTATGTAGCCCTGGCTGTCCTGGAACATGCTACCTAGGCCAAGCTAGCCTTAAACTCATAGAAATCTGCCTGCCTCTGCCTTCTGCCTTCCCAGTTCTGGCATTAAAGACATGCACCACCATACCCAGCAGTTTATTGATTGATTCATTTAGAGAGAGAGAGAGAGAGAGAGAGAGAGAGAGAGAGAGAGAGAGAGAGAGAGAGAGACCCATATCTGTGGAGAGCAGAGAAACCCCACCAAGGGGTGTCTAGTGACTGAGCTCAGGCCGTCAGCTTGGCAGCAAGCACTTTTACCTGCTAAGCCACACCATTACATTACAACATTACAACAAAAACCATCTTCTGATTAGAACTCAGCTACACTATAACTTTTTGTGTTTACGTTTCTTAGCAGCCAGCCCTTTGTATTTTCACATGTATTTATTTTGTGCTTGTGAATGTGTGTGGGAGCATGCGCACCACAGTTCCCTATGGAGGTAAGAGGACAATGGGTTCCAGTGACTCAGGTGGTCCACCTTGGCAGGAAGCCCTTCTATCTGCTGAGCCATTGTACCAGCACCTCTACAATCTTAAGGGACCAACACAATATACATACGTGTGTGTGTGTGTGTGTGTGTGTGTGTGTGTGTGTGTGTGTGTGTGTGTATTCTGTTGTCACATACATTGTTATGCATTTATAATTATGTTGTTACTACAGAAAAAGAGAGAATGAATCCCTGGTGCAGTAGGATAGGTTCTTAATTTAATATGGCCTGTGATCTTATTTTTAAAATGTCCATGTGATGTCACAGACATAACAGGAGAATACTATGTGAAGAAAGATGTGTCCAAGACTGGCGGCCTGAGCAAGGACTGACAGAGACGCTCGGGACAGTGCCCTGGTGAGGCACCAAACTTACTGGCATCTTGCTTTTGGCCTTCTAGCCTCCAGAGCTATGAGGAAATTCACTTCTGCTCTGCTAAGCCCTGGATTTTTATTCTTTCTGTGCAATAGACCTACCTAGCAAATTAAGACAAACACACTCGACTCCAGTAACCTGTGTGTACCCTGTGTCCGCCAACACCTCAGCCCTGGACCTGCGCAGGTTCCAGGATGCTGAAGATCTTGCTGGAAGGCGAGGAGTCACTGGCCCATGGGGCTGTGGTACCCAGAGTCTAAGTCTCCACGCTCCTTTCTAGGCCAGTGATTCTCAACCTGTGGGTCACAACCCTCCATGGGTCGAATATCAACTATCCTGCATGTCACATACTTACATTAGTATTCATAACAACAGAAAAATTACAGTTATGAAGTAACAATGAAATAATTTTGTGGTTGGGGGCCACTGTAACGTGAAGAACTGTATTAAAGGGTCACGGCATTAGGAAGGGTGAGATCCACTGCTCTAGACCCTTAGCTGTGTCCTAAGAACTTCAATTAAAACAAAAACAAAAAACAAACAAACAAACAAAAAAAAAAACAAGGCAACTCTAAGATTTAAGTAGTTTGCCCAACTTGGAATCTCAAGTTCATCCTCCTAAAAGCAGATGAGGCATCAGTGTGATGCCATGGGCCCAAAGGGTAGCCAAGAGGACACCTATTCATCAGGGTCTTGGGAGCTGTGGCTAGAACTTGAACTGTAGCCGGAGTGTCCACACACCTGCATCCTTTAGCCTATGAGGCAGGAGTAAGGACAGGAAGATGAGGGGAAAACTATAGTTTCTAGGTCTGGATCACCATTACTTTGTAGAGGTGGTTTGGTTTGGTTTGGTTTTTGGTTTTTGGTTTTGTTTTGGTTTTGTTTGTTTGTTTGTTTTTCAAGATAGGGTTTCACTGTGTAGCCTTGGCTTCCTAGACTCCCTTTGTAGACCAGGCTGGTCTCAAACTCACAGCGATCCACCTGCTTCTGCCTCCCCAGTGTTGGGACTAAAGGTGTGCACCACGACACCCAGCTTGTATAGGTATTTTAATACAATAAGATGACTTCTCTGGCTAGAATACAGACATGCCCTTAGCACACACCTTTAATTCCAAACAACGAAGGTAAAGTTAATTGGTATAAGGAAGCACCCATGTTTGAAAGTGATGTCTAATTGAGAGGCATGGGGGCAAAGGTGATGAATCAGAGAAAGATTTGACAGAATAGGATACGCTCAACTCTCATGAGAACATAGAAGAAAAAGGTGACTTAAGAAAGAGCAGTGCAGAGAGAGAGAAGGAGGAGGCAGTTTTACCAGCAGAGTTTTACAGAGACACGTTGAAGAGAGAAAAAGCTAGACACAGGTGACGACACAAGAGCCAGGGAATGAGAAAGAGACAAAAGATTAGAACATACTGCCAAAGTTAGTATGAGGCCAAGCAGAGCAAATCAGTCAGAAGTCTAGAGAAGCCAGTTTGAATCAGTCAGCTTTGTGAGGGGTTTGGGCCCCTCACAGCTAAGTTGGACCAGCCAGCTAGACTTCAGAAAGAACTAGAAAGGGTGAGCTTATTCAGTAGTAAGTCTCAGAGGCTGAAAACATTCTAGGCTTATTGTAAGGAGGCTAGACGTTTCCAGGACTAGGCCTAGGTTAGCGGATAGAGTCAGTAAGGCTCCAAAAACAATAATTGCATCAGAGGAATAAGAGTTACTTTTCCTTTCCTGGCTTGCCCTGCAGGTGTCCCTGCACTCTCACTCTCACTGGGCAGATCTAATGCCCAGGAAGGAGGTCCTGGACATGTTTGTGCATCGCTTGGCAGCCTCATTTCTCTAGTGTGCCCTCCTGGGGTGTTCTGTCACACTGGCCCTCAGCAGTTGCTCTGCGTGGGCATGGACTCATGTGTGTGCAGTTATGGTACACATGTGCACATGGAGGCCAGAGTTTCTACATTAGGTGTCTTTCTCCTCCTCCTCCTCTTCCTCCTCCTCCTTCTCACTTCCTTCTCCTCCTCTTCTCTTCCTCTTCTCCTCCTTCTTCATTTTTTTTTCTTTTGAGACTGGGTTTCTCTGTGTAGCCCTAACTGTCTTGGAACTCACTCTGTAGACCAAGCCGGCCTCAAACTCACAGTGCCCCTCCTGCCCCTGCCTCCCGAGTGCTGAGACTAACGGCAGGTGCTGCCATCACCTAGCTTAAGGCGTCTTCTTTAATCACATCTCGACTGTATTTGTTGAGACAGGGTCTCTCACCAATCTTTGACATTGCCAATTTGGTGATCTAGCTGGACCATGGGCTTCTGGGATCTGTCCCTCGCTGTCTCCTTTCCCATCCTCAGGCATGAACAGCTTTGGCAAGTTTTTAATGTGGGTGCTAGGAATCTGAACTTAGGAACTGTGCTGGGTAGTTTTCTGCCAACTTGACACAAGTTAAGGTCATGTGAGAGGAGGGAACCTCAGTTAAGAAAATGCCTCCATAAGATCAGGCCGTAGACAAGCCTGGAGGACATTTTCTTAATTAGAGATTCCTATGAACAAACCCTCTCTTCCCTGAGTTGTTTTGCCCACAGTGCTTTACACAGCAACTGGTGTTTCACACAGCGATCATAACTCTAGCAGGTCCTCGTGCCTGCAGTGGGCACTATATGGACTAACCACCCCACCCCCGAACCCTGGCTTCTCACAGATCAAGCCAACTCCTGTAACTGGAGCCCTCAAGGGTGTCAACACACAAGTCAGAAATCCAACTGCCCATAGTGGCCAGGCAAGTATCGTAAGTTAATATAACTGGCCAGGTGTAAAGTCCCATAGAGGGGGAAAGCCTACAACAAATGGAGTTACTGTAGGCTTGATGGAAAACAAACAAACAAACAAAGCTTTTGATTTTTTTTATAGAGTTCTAGAAAACTTAATTGTTTTACCCAGAAGTTCCCACTTTTCATGCAGTGTCCACCAAGTATGACCTACCACAGACCAGCCAGTTAGGTAAGCAGGTTGGTTGCCAATAGTAAAACCAAACACCTACACCAAACCTACTGGGTAAGCTGAGGCAAACTTGCGTGTTCTATTTGGTCTTTCCTGATTTCATTGATGCTCCTCTGCAGTTAGAGGAATGAATGGTGTGTGTGTGTGTGTGTGTGTGTGTGTGTGTGTGTGTGTGTACTGATGTTTTTTTAAATATATTTTATTAATTTATTCATATTACATCTCAATTGTTATCCCATCCCTTGATGCTTTTTCAAATGAATGTTTTTAAAATTTTTTTACTTTTATTGAATGTCTATGATTTACATGTTATGCAAAAAAAAATCCCTCTCCTCACCCCAGTAAAATAAAACAAACAAAAAGATTTTGTCACAGAAGCTGTAGTATATCACGCAGCATAGCCTTTTGCCCACATATATTTACTTTCAGATGTTCATTGCTACGAGTCATGGGTCTGGTTTGGGGCCTACACTATCGTTACTGGATCCTCACTGGCACTGCTGTCAGATATCCTGTTGTTGCCATGTGTCTAGGAGATTCTTAATCTTTGAATCTGCGGGTCCAGCTCCTTCATGTGTTCCAGCAGGTCACACATAGGGTAGATGTTGGGGTGAGGTTCACTCAGAGACCTGGATCAGGGCTCACTTCCTTGTCCTCAGGGCAGGGCCAGCTCTCCTGCTCCGGTGTCCTCAGGGCAGGGCCAAAATAAATATCTTTTTATGTGGCACGAATGCTTTGCCTGCGTGTATATGAATGTACCACATGCATGCCTGGTTCCTTTAGGACTTTGATGTGCACCTTAGCTCTGGGAAGCCTCTGGTTATTTATGTTCCCAGCTCCTTGGAACTTAGATGGCACGACGCTTGCAGAATGAACTTTTTAAAAAGTGTGCATTATTAATGAAATGAATGTCGCAAAACTACTAGCTATAATTCTGAATTAGCATGCATGGTAGTAAATATCACCCTGGGAAATCAAGAGTGGGGCAAAATAATATTCAGAAGGGATATTACATGAAAGGAGTTTACATTAACTGGGAAACTGGTTCTCGTGGGGAAGTGAGGACTGACGGTGACAAGCGTCCAAGGGCAGAAAGCCTGAGGTGGCTTTGAGTGGGTGGGTGGGCTGAAGGTAGGATTGCAAGTGAAATGCCATGGTGCAAACAAGGCATCGGGGCAGGGGTTGTGCTTATGTGCGCGTGCTTTGGTGGAAGGATGACTGGCGTGTAGGAGGATGAGAACGAGAACATGCTGCTGGCGCTTTGCTTTGTGTCACCCAGAGCTGTCTCATCCTTGAGTTTTGTGTTCGCCAGCCGCTTCGGGAGCACCAGCCTCCCAAGAGGGTCCGATGTGTGCTCTGCTGCCCCCGTGCGGCAGGAGCGCGCACTGCATTGCCGCGGCTGACAGCCTTACCACCAGAGGGCGCAAACGGCTCACACTCCCAACAGGTGTAGAGTGTGAAGCTATTTATGAATTTTCCAGAGAGTTCTTTTTACATGAGCCGTGATTAAGCGAAGGACCACCTATCACTCATTTCAGACAACCAGGATCACGTTCTTATCCTTATCTGTTTCTTCCTTACTGTCCTAGTTAGGGTGACTATTGCTGTGATAAAACACCATGACCAGAGTAACTTTGGGAGGAAATGGTTTCTTTCAGCTTACACTTGCAGGTGATTAGTCCGTCACTGAGGGAAGTCAGGGCAGGGACAAGGCAGGAACCTGAAGGCGGGAGCTGATGCGAAGGGCATGGAGGGGTGCTGTTTACTGGTGTGTTCTTCATGATTTGTTCAGCCTGCTTTCTTACAGAACCCAGGACCACCAGGCCAGGGAGGGCTCCAACCCACAATGGAATGGGCCCTCCCTCATCAATCACTAATTAAGAAAATGTACAGCCAAGTCTTATGGAGGGATTTCCTCAGTTGAGGTTCTCTCCTTTCAGATAACTCTAGCTTGATATAAAACTAGCCAGCACAATTACTACTTTATAAACTGCTTGGTCTGGGGAGCCTCATTCAAGAACACAACACACACATACACACACTAACATACACACTCAAACACACACATACACACATGCATACATACATACACACTCACATATACACTCAAACATGCACACACATACATGCATACATACACACACATGCATACGCGCACACACTCATGCCACGACCTTGTGCATTACAGTTGCTTAATTTAAATGTGTCTGATTCTTGGATTTATATGAAGATGACATCTATAAAAATTTTTTTATCCTAAAACACTGTCTTTTGTTTTTTTGTTGTTGTTGTTGTTTGTGGTTTTTGATTGGTTGGTTTGGTTTGGTTTTTGCAGACAGGGTTTCTCTGGCTGTCTCGCTGACTCAGCCACATTATTCTTTAAGAAAAAATAATGAGAGTAGAAATGTGTTACCTATAATTCTATCACACTATTGATGATGAGCAAATAAGTAAAAGAAGTAGCCTCTCTTGCATTCTCCATGGACCACTGGCCAGATGGAATTGCTGGACATCATCTAACAATACGGAAAGAGGTGTGGAGAAGGCTACTTAACCAATTCCATTTAGGGTGCTTTTGGCTTTTAGTAACAGAGAAGCCAAATCAAATTAGCTTACAGGAAGATGTGCTAGCTCCCGACTAAGAGGTTCAAAGATGGTGCCCAGCCCTGTTCATCATGGGAAAGAAACCAGAACAGCTGCTTACAGTATTTTGTGGCTGAATTTGAGCAGTGGCGAAAGCACAAGGAAATCAATCCATTTTCCAGTAGTGTTGTGGGGTCATCACCAGAGAAGGCTGCTCAGACATGGGTTTAAGGCAATAGAAAGTCTTTATTAGCAGGCTGGGGACTACACTGGGTGTTCAAGATCCCACAGTAGCCCAAGCCTTTCTCAGGGTGAGCTTGTAAGCACAAAAACCACATTCTGGGCTGACACTCTTCAGTTAAGAGGAACAGTTAGCCAGAATCAGAACTACAGAAGCTAAAAAGCAAGGTTAGTACATTTTGAGACTTTCCAGAACTATGGACTTTGATGGACAAGACCTTTGTTTTGGTTTTGGCAGGTGGTGCTATGTGCTGAGTTCTACAGTGTGAATGGTACTTTCATCATGGAGTAAGTTGTGCTAAGGCCTCAGGACTACTAATGTCTGGGGCCCTGTTATAGTAGTTTGAGTTTTTAGATTTTTTTTTTTTTTTTACACTTACTTCTGGGGAGAGTGGTCATGTGACTTGGGAAGATCAGAAAACAACTTGTCCAAGTCCATTCTCTCCTTCCACTATGTGGGTCCTGGGGATTGAACCCGGGTCTTCAGGCATGGCAGGAAGCCCCCTAACCCACTGAGGCATCTCACAGGCCCCATTTCTCAACTTTCTATGTTGTTCCAAGTCCAAGGCCATGGTCTTAGAAATATAGAATAGCCAGATGGGTGTGGTACTAAACACCTTTAATCCCAACACTCAGGAGGCAGAGGTGGGTGGAATGCTGAGTTCCAGGCTAGCTTGATATAAATATATACACACATGTATATATATATATATATATATGTGTGTGTGTGTGTGTGTGTGTGTGTGTGTGTGTGTGTGTGTGTATCATCAATTTTCAGGCCAGCCAAAGATGCATTGTGAGAGCTTGCCTCAAAAAAAAAAAAAAGTTAGAAAATAAAAATAAAAAGGCTGGAGAGATGGCTCTGAGGTTAAAAAGCACTGGCTGCTCTCCCAAAGGACCCAAGTTTGATTTCCAGCATCGACATGGCAGCTCACAACCACTTGTAGCTAGTTCCAGGGGATCCGATCCTATGCGCTCTTCTGGTCTCTGTGAGCACCATACACATGGTGCCCAGACATACATGCAGGCAAAATACCCATACCCCTAAAGTTTAAATCAGAGTTCACAGAAACTAAAAGGCGGATTATGGGGAGAGAGATGGAGGAGACAAAGACATGAGGGAAACCAAGACTCACTGGTCAGAGCTGATAGAATAACAATTTAGGTCATTTCAGAACAAAATCTAAATCCGTAAAAGTAACCAATAGGAAGGAAAAACAATGACACGACTATGAAAACGAGTCTGTAAGAAAAAGGAAGAAATGGATGCTTAGTGATCAGAACGGCCAAAGACTTAGCAGGCCAGCAAGATGGCTCAGGGGCTAAAGGCGCTTGCAGCCAAGCCTGACACACCGAGTTGGCTCCCCGGCAGTCACAGGATGGAAGGGAAGAAACAACTTCCGCAAGCTGTCCTCAGGCCCCTACATGTGCACGCGTACGAGCGCGCGCGCACACACACACACACACAGAGTAAATAATTCTAATAAATGTAAATTTTTTAAATTTAAAATACAAGTCACAATATACAGGTATACATGTGAAGCCAAAAAGAAAATGTAGGAAAATACTCTGAATGGCTATTATTAGGGCACACAAAGAAAGGAATAAGGACACCCAGGCCTTTCATTATCTCTTTCAGCGCTCTGATTTTTTTTTTTAATCACCCAGAGACTTATGTACACAGACCGAAATGAAATATTATTTGCTGAGGACTTCCTTCCTTATGTGCTGTTGCTAGGATAAATTCATGTCTGCTGCCTGGAGTCACTCATTAAGTGAACCCCGGTTGCCAGGGAAACCAGATCTGAAACCAAAGGCTTATTGTTCACCAGGCAACCTTTCCGATCTATCTCTTGCTCCTGTGTGATGCTGTCAAGCTTATGGCGTTCCCAGTGAAACTGGCTAAGAGGTCACACTAGTCAGCGGTCATCTGCTTGTCCTCATGTGTGAAAAGCATGCTCATGAAAAATGAATAGCAGACACTTAATAAATGTCCTACCTCAGTGTTCATAAATACCACCCTTTCCTGTCCAGCTTCACACATACACTGGGGATTCCAAGTCAGGTCCTCAATCTTACTAACCGAGCCATCTCCCCAGCCCTTATGTTTAAAACTACCATCTATCCTATTTGCTGTAAATTTCTTTCTCTCTCTCTCTCCCTCCCTCCCTCCTTCCCCCTTCCCCTTCTCTCTACGTGTCTGCCACCCATGTATTTGTGTACCCTCCGAAGCCAGATGAGGACACTGGATCCCCTGGAGCTGTAGTTTCAGGAGGTTGTGAGCCACCCAGTTGTGTGGGTACCCAAACTCCCATTCTCTTAAGGCCTGCATTAATCACACCCCTGTCCTCTTAAACCCAGAATCATCCCTCCAGTCCTTGATTCATTAAAAGAAAATCTATTATGGAATTTCCAACAGTACCCAAGAGATGACTCCCCAGGTGTTCACCTTCAAACTTACTAACTCATGCGGTAGCAAGTAGGGAAGGGTATGACTCTTCTATAGCAACTAAGAGCAGGGACGAAGATCTATTCAAACTGCCAGGTAAGAATGGTGTCTCGGAGGTATTCTGTGGCTGTCTGACTAATGCTGGATGACTGAAGGCCAGTCTTCTGGTGTGTGTTCGGGGCATGGGACAACAGTTATGCACTCATGTTAAAGGAGCAGCAGGGAAAGGTCACAAAAGAGCCACCATTGTTTATCCACCAGATGGTAGCTTCTACAATTTATTATTATTATTATTATTATTATTATTATTATTATTATTATTATTATTATTATTATTTATATTATTGTACTACTACTATTATTACTACTGGTTTGGTATTTTGAGACAGGGTCTCTCTATGTAGCCCTGGTTGTCCTGGAACTCTGTAGGATCAGGCTGGCCTCGAACTCACAGACATCCGACTGTCTCTGCCTCCAGAGGGCTGGGATTAAAGGCGTGCACCACCACTACCCAGCTCATAGTTTTCATATTTCAGTTAACATATTTTTTCCATTCCTAGAGGAGGCTAAAGCTCTATTCAGCATTGGGAGTCATGTGGTCCATGAGAGGGACACTAAGCGACACTGTAGGCAGTAATCTGACAGGGTTAGTGGGCTGAGGGCAACAGCCAAGACAGCTTCTCCAGTTTCTCACATACCCATGCTGGAAGGAACACCCAGTGTCCATCTACAGAGCAAGGCCCTGAAGCGGCTCCCTTAAACCTGCAAGCACAAATCCAAGCCTTTTCTCTGCAAGGAAATCACAGGCTTATCTTATTTATATGGATGTGTCTGTATGTGCGTATGTCATGTGTGTGCAGGTCCCTTGGAGGCCAGAAGGGGATTCTCTGGACCTGGAGTGACAGGAAAATTGTGGGATGCCCACTGTGGGAGCAGAGAACCAGGGTCCTTTGCAAGAGCAGCAACTGCTCTCAACCAGGGTCATCTTTTCAGCACATTGTTTTCTGTATTCTTTTCCTATTTTGTTTTTTGTTTGTTTGTTTTGAGACAGGGGTTTTCTTGCTTTGTAGATCAGGCTGGCCTCAAACTCGCAGAGATCCACCTGCCTCTGCTTCTGCCTCCCGAGTGCTGGGATTAATGGTGTGCACCACACACCCAGCTTCTTTTCCTTTTTAAATTTAAAAAAAAAAAAATCTTTTTGTATGTATGGGTGTTTTGCCTACATGTATATCTGTGCACCGTGTGCATGCCTGGTACCTGCAGAGGCCAGAAGAGGACATTGGATCTCCTGTAACTGGAGTTAAAGATGGTTGTGAGCTGCAATGTGGATGCTTACACTAGAACCCAGGTCCTCTGAAAGAGCAGCCAGTGCCCTTAACTGCTGAGCCAACTCTCTAGTGCTGTAATTTTTTACGATCCAGCATTTGGGGCCTCACTGACCTAAGACTGTCCCTACTAGCACTCAATCCTTCTGGAGACGGCTAACTAATTCTGTGAGGGCGTGACTCACCTGGAGCCCATTTCTACATCCCCATCCTGTCTAGCTCCTAATTCACAGGGGGCAACACTCCTCTGCTTGACTCATCCAGGACCAAGGCCCTTACAGCCAGGGCAGCCTCTGTATGGCAGAACCCAGTGAGATTGTTGTTGGCCCTAAGCCTGCTGTCCTGCCTTGCCTACTCACTCTTCCCCTCGCTCCTGGACACTGATGTTTTATGGTTTATGTACATCCCTGTGTGGTGTGTACCATCCATTCTTGTCTCAGTTACTTTTCTATTGTTGTGATGAAACACCGTGACCAAGACAACTTATAAAAGTGGTCTTTTGGGGGAGCTGCAGAGATGGCTCAGCCGTTGAAGGCTAGGCTCACAACCAAAAGTGGTTTTCTTTTGGGCTTACAGTTCCCAGTCAGAGTCCATGATGGCAGAGCAAAGGTGTGGTGACAGGACCAGCTGAGAGCTCACATCTTGAACCAAAGGCAGGAAGCAGAGAGTGCACTGGGGACAGCTGGAGGCTTCTGAAGCCTCCAAACCCACTTCCTGTTACACACCTCCTCAACAAGACCACACCTCCTAATCCTTCCTAAACAGTTCCACTAATTGTGGACCAAGTACTAAACATATGCATTGATGGGGGCCACTCTCATCCAAACCACCACAATTTTCTTGGTGCTCTAATAAATCCCCACCCCTTTGTGCATGTGTTAGACTGCATGTAGGCACATGCACGTACATGGGGTGGGGGTGAGTGTGTAAGCCAGGGGTTGATGACAGGTACCTTCTTCAATTACTGTCCATCTTAATATAAGGTAGGGTCCCTAGCTAAACCTGGACTCACTGATTCAGTTTGTCTAGCTAGTCAACCTGCTCAGGGGATTCTTGACTTCTCCTGGCACTGGGATTACTGGTAGGTGACCACATCTACCCGACATTTATGTGGATTCTAGGGATCTGTCTTCATCAGGGCTACTATTGCTGTGAGAAAACACCATAATCAAAGCAACCTGGGGAGGAGAGGGTTATTTGGCTTACAGTCCAGCACTGAAGGAAGTCAGGACAGAAACTCAAGCAGGAGCCGATGGATGCAGAGGCCATGGAGGGGTTCTGCGTACTGGCTTGCTCCTCATGGTGTACTCAGCCTGCTCTCTTATAGAAGCCTGGACCTCCAGCCCAGTGATAGCACCACCCACAATGGGCTGGGCTCCCCGCCCCCAAATCAATCACTAAATAAGAAAGTGCTCTATAAGGCATTTTGTTAATTGAGGTTCCCTCCTCTCTGCTGACTCTAGTTCGTGTCAAGTTGACAAAAAAACTAGGCAGCACAGGCTCTAAACTCTGGTCCTCAGGCTTGCATGGCACTCTAAGGCTCAGTTCTATAACCAAGACACCTCCCAGCCCTACAACCTGCCTTTTCTTTTTTCCTATTCATTTATTGAGTGAGTGATTGATTGGCTTTTCAGGACAGGGTTTCTCTGTGTAGCCCTGACTGTCCTGGACTCGCTTTGTAGACCAGGCTGGGCTCAAACTCACAGCAATCCACCAGTCTCTGCCTCCCGCGTGCTAGGATTAAAGGCCTGCACCACCACTGCCTGGCTTAATTTTTTTTTTTTTAAACAAACTACTTTTTCAATGGCAGTCATTTTACCTTTTGGTGTCATCATGGTTTTTAATACATTACTCTTTATATTGATTGAGGATGGGTGAGTGTACCACGGTGTGTGTGTGTGAACATCAGAGGACATTTTTTAGAGTTAATTCTCTACTTCTACCATGTGGGTCCTGGCAGTTAAGACTCAAGTTGCCAGGTTTGGCATCAGAGGGCTCACTACAGCAGAACATCTGTAGAGGAATGTTAATTCAGAACATGGCTGCTCTGGCAAGAGATCACATCCAAAGATCTTCTAGGTCTGTGTGATCCAGCTGGAAAACAAATAAACCTTTAATCCAGGAGACAGAGGCAAGCAGATCTGAGTTCAAGGCCAGTCTGGTATAGTCCAAGTATCAGGGGAAAAAAAGCTTAGGTCCTCGTGTGGTGATAAAATGCCTTTATCCGCAAACAAAGGTAAAGTGAGTTTGTAGAAGGAAGCACCCATGTTTGAAAGTGATGTCTAACTGAGTGGCAGAAAAGGTGATGAATCAGAGATTTGACAGAATAGGATATGCCCAACTCTCACGAGAAGACAAAGGAAAAGGGAAGCTACTTAAGAAGCAGTTTTACAGAGAGGAGGCAGTTTTGGGGGGGGGGGGGTTGTTTGTTTTTGCTTTTTTTAACCAGGACACTAATAGAGAAATGGGTTGCAGAGAGAGAACTCAGGTAAAGATGGAATGAGCCAGAAAAATGAGAAGCCAGAAGATTAGGGCAGATTGCTGAGTAAGTTTGAGGCCAAGCAGAGCAATTCTGGGTGGAGAGAGAAGGCAGATTAAATAAGTCAGCTGGGAGAAGAGTTTGAGCCAAAACAGCTGAGTTGAAGCAGCCAGCCCAGAGCTCAGAAAGTACAAAGGTGAGCTTATTCAGCAATAAGTCTCAGAGACTGAAAACATTCTAGGCCTAGGTTGGATTGTACAGAGGCTAGAAGCTTCCAGGACTAGGCCTAGGTTAGCAGGAGGAGACAGTAACCCTTCCAGACAACTGAGACAGGTGAATAAAAGATACTTTTACAGCATGTTTGAGAGAGGCAGTGCTTAATGTACCTGCACCTCCTAGAAAGTCTCCCTCTTCAACTCTTCCATCCCAGACCTGGGGTTGCAGCTACATATGACAGACCCTTCAAGAGAAACATCTCCCTAGCCACAACTGTGTTCTACCAAAAGGCATCAGCTAAGGTTGGTATTGGGAGGGTGGGACGACAGGACACGGGGAAACAAGGACAGACAAAGCAGATGGTGTAAAGAAACAAGACCTATGGGCAAGAAATTAATTTTGCTCCTACTGATGAAACACCAGAGCCCACCCTGAGCGCCAAGTTTAACGTCCTCACATGTTTACCTTCCGTGAGACACTCTTGCATTTCTCTAATCAGTTCCCCTTGCACGGGCCTTTTTTCTTAAACCGAGGAAACCCATGAGACACAGCACAGACATCTTCCCTCCACAGCCACTCCTCACTGTACTCCAAGTGTGTGCGTGGCCAGATGAGAGGCTGAATGACAAGTCACTGCCCAAGACTATGGAGCTAGTACATGAGATCCATCAGCGGCCTTGGAGCAGGGTGGTTACAGAAGCCAGGAAGGCGGAGGAAGGTTGCCTAGCAAGGCGGGAAGAACAGGTGCAGAGTTAAAGGTAGTTCTAAGAGATACCCATTTCCCATACACTGAATTCTGTATGCTATCCGTGTGTGTGTGTACAGGTATGTAAACATGTGGAGGTCCAAAGGCAACATGGGGCACCTTCTTTACTCTCCACTTGTTTTTTCAAACAGGTTCTCGGGGAACTTGGAATTCGCCGACTCAGCAAAATCAGCTAGCCAGCAAGCTCGAGTCCTTCCATCTCTCTCCCCAGCACTAGGATTTCCGGTGCGTGCCAGCACACCACTGGGTTTTTTTTGTGTGTGTGTGTGTGTGTGGCAACTGGCCTTTTCAACTCAGGTAGGTCTCATGCTTTCATGGCAAGTACTTTACCAGCCCCCACGGCAGGAAATCCTTATATTGAAATCCTAACCCTCCCTCAGTGTGACAGTATTGCAAGAGCTGAGAGGTTACATACGTTGTGAAGATGAGGTTGGTACAGACAAGCAAAGGCTCCCATTACATGAGGGCACAAGACAGCCAACTAGAAGGCAGAAGCTTGTCACCAGTCAACGGTAACTTGGTGGGAGTCTGACCTGACTATGGCATTGCCTGTCAACAATGTTCTTCTTTCCTCCTTAAATTTCCCTTATTAGTTGACACTAGATGTAAAGTTTTAAGAATGTTCCTTACTTTCTTAATGGTCTTATGTCCCCATGTTTGACAAAACTGAATTTAATTCTTTAAGCATGTCACGTTTCTTACACTTCAGTTGCACAACAGTTATTTTTGAAAATGTGTAGCTTAAATTTACACGTCTGAGCATGATGACGACATGGAGGACAGAAGGGGGCATCACATTCCGTGGAACTGGAGTTACAGGACAATGTGAGCCACCTGGTGTGGGTGCTGGGAACCGAGGACCTAACTGTGGTCCTCTGAAGGAGCAGTAGCTCTGACCGGCTGGGCCCTCTCCAGCCTCGGTAATGAAATTCTTATTTAACAACCACTAGAACAGTACCAACGACACGTTCAGAGAGGTCCTACGGCTGTACTATTTTAGACTTTGTACAAAGACTTCTTTATCCTGCTCCTTTTCCGGCTCCTCGGCCCCAGCTTCCAGCAGCCACCTGGCGCCCACGGCCATCAACTATTAACAATGTCATCACACTGACAAATTCTAACTATAATCCATAGAACTGCAATACACGAACTTACACATTCCTAAAATCAAGATGGATTTTATGCTTTAATTTCTTAATAGCTTTTAAAAGTTAAGCACCGGTGCTCAGTGGTATACCAACACATCAGAACCCAGCATCAAGGCTTATGTCAAAATCAGTGGCGCCTCTGTGAAGAGCAGCAGAGCGTATGCTCCACGTGCTTAAGGAAGGGATTCATTCCCCAGGCTGAAAAATACAAAACCAAGTTCAAAGCCTCAAAATAACAGCAAAAAAACTACTCAAATCACACAACATTTCTCTTAATCACCACATTTACAAGCATAGTATTCAGTACAGAGCAGAGCAAAGAGAGATAGAGAGACAGAGAGAGGGGGGAGGAGGGAGGGAGGAAGAGAGGGAGAGAGGGAGGGAGGGAGGGAGAGAGAGAGAGAGAGAGAGAGGTGTCAAGAGAAAAGTACATGTGGGGTAAAAATCATGTTGGAACAGACAGACTTCAGCTGTTAACCTGCCACCAAGCCACTGGAGGTTTTTGAGTAGGAAAGTGGCATTTATCGGAGAGATTTTAAAGGACCACTCTGGATGCTTTGTAGAAAATAACCTGTATAAAGCAAATAACAAAAGCAAGGTTATCTGCCAAGGAATACAAAAAAAAGGAGGCTTAAAACATGCTCACTAAAAGACAGACACAAGGCTTTTAGTAGCAACTTTATTCATGACCACAAACTAGAAACAATCCAAATATTCATCAACACTGAATGGATAAACTGGTACAACGAACGGACTAGGACATAGAAGCGAAAACTGAACTGCTACATCCACATGGATTACTACAGCAGACATATAGAACAGAAGATACAAGAGTGTGTATATAATTCCACTTGATACAGATTTAAAACAGGCAAAACTAACTGACAGGCAATAAAGGTCAGACCAGCAATTATCTCTGTGTGAGACGTAAAGGGCACCTACTGGAGTAACAGAAATATTTTCTACCTTGATCTGAGTGGTGCATTCACAGGTGAATATAAAAATCCACTGAAGTGGATACTTAGTATTTGTAAATTTTTATCTCAATGAAATGCAAAGACATATTTAAAACGGCATGACTGGGGAAAGAGAACTACCACAGGCAGCAGTGTTACCTTCCGTGAACAGGTCACTTCCTCCCAGCCGTACTCTGCTGCGGCTGTGGCCTTTCAGGACCTCAGTTATCTGCCTTTCTCTTCTCATCCCCCAAAGCGAGGAGCCAACTCCTAATGAGCATGGGCTTTGTCCTGAGCTCCAGGATAGAGGCCATTTTAAGCAGGAATTGGGGAACTTTTCCATGAAGTACTTTAGCCATGTTGCCCACACTGTGGAGCAACTACTCGACCACGCAGGTGTAGAGGGAAGCAGCCATGACAGTGCATGGATGGACTCGGCTATATTCCCATAGTGCTTCCCTCAGAAGGGATGGGCCAGGGCAGACTTGGCCCGCAGGCTGTGGTCTACCAGCCCTACCTATGTGATAGTGCCACAGACAAGCTGCTGAGACACTAAGCTTCTGTAGTTCGTTCACTTCATGGCAACCTCAACATTCTGATGGAGAAGAACTGAAACACTAAACATGTGTCTTAGAGATTAGCTGGCGGCACTCAGGAAGGCTGCTCTGGAGAGGGGAGAGTGCCCTTGAAAACTGGGAGACAGGACATCTACCCTTTATTAAAGAAAAAAATAATTTTGTGGTGGTGGTGGCTGTTGGCTGCATTGACACGGCTGTACAGGACATGAACTCAGTATCTGGTCACTTCAAGGCAGAAATTATGGAGTATTTATAAAGTACTCATAGTGGAGGGTGAAGAAACTTTCCAAATATGAGATAAAAATGAGAAACTCTTTAACCCAAAGGTTGATGAAAACCTACTTTTGCAACAAGGCTCAGATCTCTGGATGACTGCTGTGCCTGCTACCAAGACCTCAGAGCGAACTAGTTCATTAATGTGACTTCCTAAAAGTCTAAATCCAAATAAGAGAATGATACAAGTTCATCTCTTAAATTGGGCAAAATAGCTAAATGAATGAGACTGAAAGTCTTAAGGCTGAAGATTTCCGACTTAAGACTGAAACGTCTCAGTTACCCAGAAATGAAATTCAGATGCATAAAACAAGAAAGCAAGGAAATACAGCAAATCTACAAAACAGTCCCTGTTCACTGGATGTCACCTGGGGTTTTCTCCTTGGGAGATGATGTGGCATTCCACATGTAAGACAGTTTATGAGCTGAGGATCTTGTAGTCAGGAGGGCTGACTAAGACATCCTTCTCATAAACAAGTTTACTTACTTTTAAATTCCAGAAGAGCCAGAAACCATCTCTAAAGGAAAGTAACTACTAAATAGCATGCCATTTTTCTCCTAGGGTCGATGCCTACAAAAGGAAAAACGGACATTAACTCTTTGCAGCACCGTCTTTCTGCAATACCAAAGGTAACTTGTAGATTACTGAACTCAGCTCAGTCTAAGCAGTTATCCAGTCTTTCCCCTCTGTATGTAGGTTCCTTTGGGAATGAAAAAGACTATGATGGATGTACTTATTAACAGGATGGAGTAGGTCTGATAGGACACCTAGGTTTGAATCCTGACATTACTACTAATTTACTAGGGTAAATCACAGTCTGTTTTCTTAGCAACATTCACATAATATTTGAACCACATGCTGAGCACTGCACTAAATTTAAGAAACACAATAATGAGGTTCCTAGTCACAAATAAGGTGAGTTTCATTTTTTAACTTGTAATCCATGGCTAAGAACTGGTCAGTGACCGGGCAGGATGTCTATGAAGGTCAAATGAGGCAACTGTGAAGGTCTCATAGGTCATTAAAAAAAACCACACACGTATTCATTAGCCCAAGCAGTTATTCAAATGCCAGGACTGCACTACTCATTGAAGATGAAACAATGGCTTAGACTTCTCTGTTCCAGTCTAGCAATGACCAATACACAGTAAGAACACTAAGCGGAAAGGACAAGGGAGTTCAGCAAGCAAACCTGGTTGCCTAGCTAGAGGGCACCACTGAAGCGTCCGAGGTGACACACACACCACGGTCTGTGAGAGGAGAGGGGTTCTACCTACGCTGCCATCAATGGTGGGAGCAGTTGGGGGAGTCGACTCAGTTTCTGGCTTGGGCGAGGGCAACTGTAAAGCCATCTTCTGAAGGGAAACCAGAGGAAGAGCAGGTCTGGGAGGAAGAGGCAAGATGTGTTGTGAGGCCTGTGAGAGAACAGTGTCAGCAATACTAGCAACTAGGCTTTAGGAGGAAATCTCAGGAGATAGGAACTCAGGAATATTTGCATACACAGAAAGAGATCAACTAAGGAAGTAATGTAGGGGATGAGGCAAAGGAGAGCGGCAGCCTTAACAAACAGAAAGCAAACAAAGCATCAGGCCCGGCAAGCCTGACTGGAGCTGGTAACTGCAATGCGGGGTTGACTTCAAGGAGGGAAAAGACTGACAAAGACACTGAACTTGAGTGAGCTGACTGGCAATATGGGAGCCTGGACAAGCAAATATTTGAACTAGTAGGAATGAGAGAAATGGGGAAGGAACACTTGAGGACACACAGTTGTTTTGTTATTTTTAAATGGAGCTTATTTTAACTATATTCACCAATACCACAGGACCAGTAACAACTATATATTTAAAAATACAGAAATACAGAAAACAGCAAAACACCTTAAAGCAGCAGTTCTCAACCTGTGGGTCGTGGTCTGTTTGGGGCTCGAATATCAGATATTTACATTACGAGTCATAACAGTGGCAAAGTTATAGTTATGAAGTAACAACGAAATAACGTTATGGTTGGGGCTCACCACAACATAAGGAACTGTATTAAAGGGCTGCAGCCTTAGGAAGGTTGAGAACCACCGCCTTAACAAACAAATAAACAAGACTAGTTACAGCAAACTATTGCTGAGGGTCAATTAAAAAAAAAAATCCTTAGTTTATTTCTATCTCCTCCATACTCACACAGTGGCTACATGATGCAAACTAATTTTACTATCACCTTAAGCAAACCACGAGAACTTGTTAGAACGTACAAGATAATACTATTTAGGGGACTAGAAATAGAAAGAAGCAACTCTCGGGACTCCCAATCATTCTCTCAAATAATAAAACGTATTTGCTCTGAAAGGTAATACACAAAGCTACCGGGAAATACCAGTAAATTCCTGTTTTCCGGGTATTTCAGCTTATTCTTTGATAAGCAAAATGCCAATCTGATACGTGCTTTTCTCCCCTTAACTTGGAACTAGGCTTCCCTGTCAAGTACACAATCAGCTTCTACTGGAGACTTCCCTGTCCCCTGAAAGAAGATAACATATACTTGGGGGAGGGGGTGTGGGTACTCTGGGAGGGCCCACCACAGGAAGGAGAAATGTTTGCGCTTACAGGCCGCAGAACCCTCTACACACTGCACTCTCTGGCAGGAAGGGTTCTACCTGTGGTTGAGAACCATTGACCTAACTCTGGTTCTCAGGCCACGTGGCTTAGGCTTCAGTTCCTTCTAAATTCTTGGTTGTAATCAGGTTCCTTGGACGCGCTACACGTTCATGTGCTGCAATGTTTCAAACAAAGTCGTGCAACAGCTTTTAAAGTGTACTTGAGGGCAAGTTACAAATCAGGCACTGCTCTGAGATCAGGTTTCCGTGTTGAGCTTTGCCGGAAGGCTGACTCGTCCACAGTCAGCACAAAACCACCATCTCTAGAGACAGGAATTATTTGTCTGTGCCTAAGTTGCGTCTTGAGATTTAAATCTCTTTACTTGGGCACAGTCTTAACTGCGCACTGTGTACAACAGCTCTACACCCTGGAGGAAATCCATTCTCAGCAGCTAACCAAACCTGACACTCATCATTTCAAAATAAAGTGTCTTCCTAAGCATAGCTTCTTTAAAAGACATTAATGCCCATGCAGGGACACAGATTAAACTTCTCATAGCTCCTGATCCTCAAGTGTAAAAACAGGGCCAAAGTTCAGTCTAGACTAGAAAGATGAATTACTGACTGGCAACGGTTAAGACTCCATACTTACCATGGGTCCTTTGAGAGATGAACTGCAAAACGGCCCCTAGTTGTGAAGAAACAAGGAGCAAACCACCAATAATCGGCCGTTCTTAATTCCTGAGAGTAAGAAGCCTCCTAAATCAGAATCTTAAAATACTTCTTGCTGCTCCGACCACATTTTTTGATTACTTCCTCCATCCCTAAAGTCACCATCAACTGGGTAGGTGAGGGATGGGGGCTGAAACTGCCAGTATTTACTTCAGACTCAGAAATACACCTTAAGGAATCTTAAATGTTGTTAGCTAGACAAAATACCTCCACTGTGTATGTTTTTTTTTCTTTTTAGAAACTTGATTTGATATATGAGTTTCTGTAAACTGACACAAACACACTTTTAAGGAGTTGGTCATTTCAAACCATGTATCACACTTTTTACTCTGTATCAAAGAACGAGCTGAAACTTTTGGCATATATCTTCAGAACACCTTAAAACCAGACTTCTAGCTCAACTTACAACACCAATACTAAACTTGTTGAAAATCAGTTATAACATAAAAGGCAACGACTTTTCCATTAAACTAAGTTTTTTAAAGGTGGTATTCTTATGCTTCAGTCCCATGTTGCCAAACGAGATGGGGAAAGGCAACTTGTCAAAAAGGTTCCAATGTTTATCAAATTGGACATCTATAGCAAGTTCAATGCTTTTCAACCATCCAAATTAGAGTAACTGTGAAAGAAAAATCAAACTAGTTTTCCCTTTTCAAGTTGAATTCTTCTTGTACTACAAAAGGCTTAGGAATCATTTCTTTCTCTCACAAGGTCATCCCAACGAGGATCCATTTCGGTTGTGGCGACTCGAAAGAGTGCTTGCAGATGCTCATCGGTCAGTGGCTGGCTCAGCGTGTGCTGGTTCCGAGTTAAATACGCAAAAGCCTTGTCACAGATCTGGTTACTATCAAACAAGGAAGCCACCTTATAGGCAACGCCTTTGATGATTGGGTAGGCCTCCCCAGACAGTCCAGCATAAAACTGCCCCAAGTCTTTGACTCTGTACTCATTCCACAGGTCAGTGTTCGCCTGAAGTTTTGTTAGCTCCACTCTTACTGAAATAGGCGCGTATTCAGGTTTAAAGCTAAATGGATTTGAGAAAAGTTCCAAGTCCTTCTTAATGAACCTGAGATCTTTAAAGTGTCTCTCGAAATCTTTTTGTAGGCGGGAGATCACCATTTGATACCTGTCAGGATCAAATATCTTTTGATCTTCCTTAAACTGCTGTTTAAGCTCGTCAACGATGATGCCGAAGGCAGGGAAGTCTGTTAGGTTTACTTCCTCCATATGTCTCTGAAGCGAGCTCAGCTTATCCTCGAAGGTGCAGATGCGTTCAAAGGCGGCGGCAGCAAACACCTTACTGATCTGTAGCTCTTCGCTGATCTCTCGAAGGTAATCCATAATATCTACCAAGAAGCCAAAATCACAAAGCCACTGCTTGTCTGAGAAGTGGACAGTTGTTGCCCCCACTGAAACCAAAAAGGCCTCTATTTCTTTTCTTAGTGAAAATATCAGTTTTAACGTTTTGCCTCTTCTCAGCCAGTTGTTCAAGCATCGTCCGTTAACTCTTTCGCCATGCTCTGATTCAGACTCAGTTAGTAACGACTGAAACTCTGGTCGCCTCACACCTCTGGTCTTAATCATAACCACCCACTCAGATATGGTGTTTACAATCTGATTAATATCAACATCGTAAGAGCTCAAGAGTTCCAGGTGAAGAAATCCCGAATAGTGGATAACGTTCCAGCAGTTGGGGCTCACAGCCTTTTCTCTCATGTAGGAGACCAGACCGGAGTTCTCACCGATCATCCTTAAAGTGTGGGTAGTGGTCAGTCCAACCATTCGCTGTAAGCTGAGGCCTGCTGTCTGCAAGGCCTCCAGAATGGCCGACATGAGAGCCCCAACACTGAAGTGATGAGTCAGGTTGACGATGGTCAGAAGATCTTCTTGTACCCCCAGGTCGCGGCCGACGCCACGGATGAAGACCAGGAGGTAGTTCTCATAGGCCACAAAAGCCTGGTCATCCAAAGCTAGGGAATAGGCCTTGAAGTCCCTGGCTCGGTTAAACAGCTGGCTACGGAGATTGCTGTCAATGCTCAGAATCCTCTGCCGTGTGATCTCTGGAGATAAATCAATGCCTTCCAGGACGCCGACGTGATCGGGCAGCACCTCCCTCAGCAGCACCTCCATGCACTGGTGTACGAAGTCTCCCTCGCCCCAGCCGCGACCCTTCAAGGCCAAGAAGCGGCAGAGGCCGAGGCCTGCCCGGGTCGCTCGCTCCTCCGGGGTGAGCACGGCGGCCAACGACATGTCGCCCTGCCGCAGGCGCTCCACCAGGGCCGCGCGTTCCTCGTCCCCTACAAACCGTTCGTAGAATTCATGTTCGGCCTCGTAGTGGCGCCTCACGTCGCGTTCCCGGGTAGAGGCGACCAGGCGGCGACACACCAGGCACAGGGCCCCGTCGCCCTCCGCAGGCTCCACCACCAGGTAACGCTGGGTCCACTCGGGCCGGAACACCAGAGCCTCGTCGACTTCCATCCTAATCCTCTTGGGCGTCATCCACATTCTGCGGGAGGGCCACAGGATAGCGCCGAGCTCAGAGGCCGCAGCAAACGGGGAGGAGCCCGCCGAGCGCCAACCACCCTCTGGGTTCTGCGCCAGATCACCCGAGTCGGGGCGCAACCAGCCGCCGCTAGGGCACCTCCGTTCCCATTGGCTGGAGATTCCGTAGTCCCTTAGCTCTGCGGAATGAGCCAATAGGAAGAGCGGACCGTGAACTTTGCCGCGCAAGCGCGTTGCCTTCTTAGCCTAACGGGCGGGCGCTGTTTAGGGCGGGACAGAGCCCAGGAACTGACGTACGAAAGGCGCTTGACTGGCACTCATACTGCCCAATCAGCACTTGCCGCTGGGAAGTCAGCGCCAGACGGCGCCGGCCGAAGCTGAAGGAAGGACGGTGAGCGCGAGGAGTCGACGGGATTGGCTGAAGGCGAGCTCTGGCGCCAACATGGCGTTTGTAGCGGGAGTTATACGGCGTCTGGACGAGACCGTGGTGAATCGCATAGCGGCGGGGGAAGTCATCCAGCGGCCGGCTAATGCTATCAAAGAGATGATTGAAAACTGGTACGAAGGGAGCGGAGCCGAGCTCCCTGAGTGCGACACGGGACGGGCCGACCCACCTGCTGCAGCCGGCCACAGTGCGCGACGCTGGGCACAGGGACCCAGCGCGAGCCCGGCAGCTCCCCCCACCCCCGCCGCCTCCCCTCCCCACGGGGGGCCGAGGGTCCTCATGGCTTCCGCGAGACCAGTTTGGGTCGCAAGTGGAGGAAGCTTATGTGGTATTGGTTTAGTGGTACCTTCCCGAAGGGAAGCTGTTTAACTTCACATTACATACGCAAAAGATGCGCAACTGAAGACGTGTGAATGTTTAGGGTAGAGAGAGAGAAACAATCTTCAGAGTATGACATTTTAGGTTTATTATCCACTCTTGGTATAGCCCGTACACACGCAAGGCACAGTCCCTCTTGAGTTTTATTCAAAGTTAATTACTGGACTTTTAGATCAGGCCAGTGGACATGGGCTTGCTTCTGACTCGCCTGTTGTCAAATTAGTGACCTCAATTAGTGTTCTAGGGGGAGGCATTTGTTTGTCTGAGTTATGAGTTAGACCCATCAGGTTATGGAGGGGCGAGGTTAAAAATACGGCCAGAAAAAGCAGTATAATTGGTATACCTCAAAATAGACACACTGTCAAATAAGTTCAAAAAGGACACTCAGAGTATATGCAAAGACTTTGTGTTAATATAAGTTGGTGTTAGTGAAGCCCCACACGTTGTTCAAAAATATTTAATGAAGAGTAGCAGTCGTTAGAAGGGTACTAAAAACAAGCCCTTCAGAACAATGGTACTGAAATAAGAGACCTCATGCCCTTTTTGGGGTCAAAAGGACCCATTTACAGGAATCGCCATCAGAAAACATTTATATTACAATTGGTAGCAGTAGCCAAGTTCCAGTTATGGGCTGGGCACGGTGGTGCGTACCTATAATCCCAGCACTCAGGGAGCTGGAAGCAAGTCCAGGACAGCCAAGGCTACACAGACAAAACCCTGTCTTTGAAAAAAAAAAAAAAAGAAAAAGAAATTACAGTTACAGAGTAACAACAAAATACATTTGTGGGTCAGCACACATTAGGAACTTTATTAAAGGGCTGAAGCTTTAGGAAGGCTGAGAAGCACCTGAGCAGGAAGAAAGGAAAAGAGGTAACCAAAAGGAGCCGGGCTCCTGAGGGCGTTTGATTTGGTGTAGCCGTAGACTGCCATAGGGCAGCTTTTGTTTTTCCAATCGTAGGATGGACTACGCCTGAATACTATACAATAAAACTAAGCGTAAAAGTTGCGTAGCAACTTCTGTGCAGGCAGATTTTGCAAGGATTCTAGTTAAGTGCCTTTTAAATAAGTCAAGATTTTTAATAGCTGCTTAGAAAGGTTCATTATTTAGCTTTTTTTTTTTTTTAAACAAAGAATTTTTCATGAAAGGAATGGATAACTTCCCTTTTTCATGCAGCCTCAAGCCAAAGTTGTTTTCTGTGGTAGATGTTCTATGCTTAAAGGCTACTCTGTGAAAACGCAAGTGATTTATTCCTTTTTAAGATTACTGGGAGGCTTCCGAGGCTGGGTTTTTCCTATGTACTCCTGGCTGTCCTGGACTTGCTTTGTAGACCAGGCTGGCCTCAAACTCAGAGATCCACCTGCCTCTACTTCAGTGCTGGGATTACAGGTGTGTGTGCCAAAGTGTCCAGCAATTATTTCCTTTTTTTAACTTAATTTTTTTTTCTTAGTGATTTGTCTGCATGGTGGGGGTTGTGTGTACAACACACTTGTGAAGGTCAGAGACTAACTTTGAGAACAAACTGGTTCTCTCCTTCCATCATGTGGGTTCCAGGGATTGAACTCAGGTCTTCTGGTTGGTAGCAGGTGCTTTTACCTCCTCAGACATTTTATAGCCCCTATTGGCATCTTTTTTTTTTTTCCCATTTTATTTATGTGGGTGTTTTGCCTGCATATATGTCTATCCACCATGAACATGGATTGCTCTCAGAGACCAAAAGAGGGCATCAGGTCCTCTGCATCTCGAGTTATAGATGGCTCTGAGCCACCATGTGTGTGCTGGGAATTGAACTCTGGTCCTCTGGAAGAGCAGCCAGTACTATGAAAGGCTGAGCCTCTCTCCAGGCCGCAACCCCTTAAGCCTTCACCCACCCCCCCATCCCACCCCCCACCCCCCGCCACCCCTCTCCCCATCCAGGTCCTTTATTTTTGTACATTAGGCCCATGAATTGGTATGGAACGGGCCCTAGCAGCTCAGGCTCCTTACTGTTAGTCCTCACTAAGTGCGCTTCTCTTGGTGGCGCAGGCTGGCGCATCAGCTGAACCCAGGTGCCCTTCTCTTTGGCTGGCTTCCTTCTTCTTCTGTCAGTCTCCTTCACGCACTTCAGGAAGCTGTCCCTGCTCTTAGAGTGCCTGATGTGCTCAATCCGCACACTGATCTCTTGGTGAGAATCTTACCCTTAACCTGCTTGGTCACAATGATGCCCACAGCATGCTGGGGGACATTGTGGACTCTTCTGGTCAGCACCCATTCCCTTGATGTCTACAATATCACCCTTTTTGTAGATTCACATGCATGTGACAAAGGAACAACTCCATGTTTCCTAAAAGAACACAGTAAATGCCTTCCTCTTTCCCTTGGCGTTTGTCATTTTGACGAGTTCCTTGAAAAAGGCTGCTGTGGCCGACCCCTTAAGCCTCTTAAAGAAATTTCTGAATGGCAGTTTTTCTTTGCTTCATCATGAATAGTTTTCTTAAAGAAACATAAGAGCAGAGGAAAAATAGCATTTTTTTTTTTCGAGGCAGGGTTTCTCTTGTGTAGCCTTGGCCATCCTGGACTCACTTCGTAGACCAGGCTAGCCTCGAACTCACAGCAATCCACCTGCCTCTGCCTCCCGAGTGCTGGGATTAAAGGCGTGCGCTACCACGCCCGGTGAAAAACAGCATTTTTAAATGAGATTTTATTATAGTCACTTAGAAACCAAAGACTGATTAAAGTTGTTATAACAGTAAAATTAGGGCTGGAGAGACGGCTCAGCGGTTAAGAGCACTGACTGTTCTTCCAGAGGTCATGAGTTCAATTCCCAGCAACCACATGGTGGCTCACAACCAGCTATATTGTGATCTGATGCCCTTTTCTGAACTGCAGATGTACATGCAGGCAGAGCTCTGCATACATAATAATAAGTAATAAATCTTTAAAAAAAACAGTAAAATTAGTTGAAAAGAGAATAAGAAACATGTGCCAAAAGGACTGTCCTACAGGAACGGAAATGGTGGCTCTGCCCTTGTTACTTACTTAATGTATGTATTCATGCGGTACTCACTTTGAGCTTGTAAGACAGAACCATGTTAATTGAGCACTCTGTTTAACAGTATGATATGTGCACCTGAGTAATTGCAACTGACAAAATATCCTCTGGTTTGCCAGTCTAGATGCAAAATCTACAAATATTCAAGTGATCGTTAAAGAAGGAGGCCTGAAGCTCATTCAGATCCAAGACAATGGCACTGGAATCCGGGTGAGTAAAGCCTGGGGCAGCTTTGTGAGCCTCAAGTCACAGCTCAGGGGACAGAACTTCTCCTCAGCCTGGGGACAGCTTTGTGTGCCTCAAGTCACAGCTCAGGGGACAGAACCTCTCCTCAGCCTGGGGACAGGCTTTGTGTGCCTCAAGTTACAGCTCAGGGGTCAGGAGCTCTCCTCAGCCTGGGGGCAACTTTGTGTGCCTCAAGTCACAGCTCAGGGGACAGGGCCTCTCCCTAGCCTGGGGGCAGGCTTCTTGTGCCTTCTGTGACAGCTCAGGAAGACAGGACTTTTGCAGAAGGTATTTTTGATT